>NC_069505.1:70772313-71072313 GCF_027579735.1 Bombina bombina
CTCTCTTTCTCTCTCTATCTGTCTGTCTATCTATCTATCTCTCTATCACTCTCTCTGTCTGTCCTTCTGTCTTTGTATTATGATATCACACTCCTTAAAGGTCCCTCTCTCTTGTGTTTCTATGTTTCATATTAAGTAGAGTGACTCAGAGATGCGCACAATATTTACCTGGGTCCATCAGTTAGAATAAGCATTTTTACAAATGGTTTGCTCTATTGATGTGAAGCACAATTGTACTGATTACATCTTGTCTTGAGGGAGCTGTTAGCCACAAGAGGAACTTTGTGATTAAGCAAACCTACACCGAGTCTCCTCTTCACAAGCCGGCCTAGCTAGAGAATGGCTGTCTCCTAGGCATTAAATTACATGATTGTGTTTCCTTCCAGTGAATTTGCTCCATTTTCTTTTTTTTTTATCCGACAGAACATCAATTTCAGCAACTGATTAGAATGCTAAATGGTGCTGACACTAAACTGTAAGATGTAACCTACATGTAGCGATGTTTGCTCACACAGGCGCATGTGTACGGCTGCCATGCACAAGCTATAACGGTATCAATCATGCACGGTATCTGCATTAATCAGGGAGAGGCTGCTGTGCTAGTTCAGTTATAAAACACAATATAATAAATGTGCGAGTGAGTTAAGAAACTGCTGTGGTTTTCTACTGTACGCTCTCAATTAATTAACATTCCGTTCTGTAGCGTTTCTGTCAGAAGCAACATAAACCTGATGCAAATCAATTAGTCAGACAGATTGTTGTAAGCAGTCTGGGCGCTGTCACTAACATAAAAGCAGATAAGATTAATAAAGAAAAAAAAAGTAAACATAAAAAAAGCATATTCTATTATCCTCCCCAGATTTTTGCATCTCCTCCCTGGTATTTGTAATGTAATTTCTTTTCTTATATCACCAGAATGTGTTATTCTGTAATTCTGCCCCATCTATCCCATATGTATTATATTGTAATGAATTTAATTTGTCTCCTCCATGAATATTATAATGCAATTCTCTTCCTATAATTTTACATTATAATCGTGCCCCTTCCTAATAGGATCTGGAGATTTTTTTTTTCATTATTTTTTTTTTGGTGGGTGTAGAACCAAAGAGGTGTTTGTAGTACACATTATAATAATTAAATGAATAAAATAAAATGAAAAAAAAAATAGCAGTTCATTGGCATCAAGAATGATTTGGTTTTGATATAAAAAACCACAATTTTGAGGGGGAGGGGCATTTGCTTACCCTTGCCCTGCCTCCCCTTTGTACTTCTCAGTCCTTCTAAAAGTTAATACAGTCATTTTACAAAAAATAAAATAAAAATAGTAGTAGATCCAATGACTGATCTACCAGAAAGATTTATTAGAGATTAATCCAGTAATATTGTTATCATTTATTTATAAAGCGCCAACATTGTAACTTTAAAGAGACGTTAAACAATTTTAGATGTATTATAAAATGTTAACTCACACACACACATATATATATATACTCTGCAATATACTTTCATTATTTATTTTGTCCATTTTTCCTGTAATTCCATTCTGAAATTGTGAGCTTGTCAGTTTCTGTTAGAAATGGAAGTGCAGAACACTGTTATATTACACACAGCCATTGGCTGCACACTATAGTGACCTATTTATAACTGTCCCTAATTGGCCACAGCAGAGAAGGTAACCTAAGTTATAACATGGCAGCTCCCATGTTATCACTATTTAAAGAGCTAATGAAGCTTTAAAAAATAAATTTACATTTCTTTGAATGCATCATTCTATCTATTATTTATATGTAGTACAATAATCAGAAGACATTTACATAAATCATAAGGGTAGAGGGCCCTGTCATTGTGTTGCTGTAAACCAACTTTACATAAAATGATCATTAGGACAGGTGGACTCGTGAGCTTACAATCTAATATAATTCAAAATTATGTTACAGAGGCAAAAGTGTACTAAGCTTTTATTAGTCTGTAGATTATAAGATCATAAGCTATTTGGAGGACTTCCCTCCATCTTCAGCAAATACTCTGTTTTCTAGATCTGTATCATTATTATTAACCCCTTTGCGCCATTATGCCGTCCTAGCCACACTGGGCTTTAAAGCTGTTAGGACGGCATAGAACTTCACATCCGTTTGGCTGTACTAAAGCCAAAAGGCGCTTACTAAATAGGATAGTGGGCTGGAGGGAGTACCTAGCGTCATAGGTGCTCCCCCCTGCCACAATCCCATTATTAAAGTCACGCTATCACATGAACGATTGTGTGATTTCAATTTTTCACTTATTTATTTACATAAGGGGAAGGGGTTAACACAAGTCATTGTATACCCTAACTTATATACGCTACAGAATTTGGCGGATCTATACAAATAAAAAATAACTGCAATAGGTAGAAATGTTTAAATTGGGGAAACAAGCAAACCCTATAATAATCTCTAATTGTATTTTTATCTCAAACAGAAAATGTACTGGTTAGGTTAGTTATTAAAAAAACACACGCACATATTTAGTACAATATCCGCGTCTTCTTTTCACAAATCCATGTTAGGAAGCAGAGCATCTAACAGCAGCTCTGTACCAGTGCACCAGCGAGTAAAGAAGAGACTTTATTACAGCACCCTGGGGAGAATCCGCTCTTACAAAGCACATTCATCTTCCAAGCTCTGCAGAGAAATGTAGTCTCAAAGCACTGCTACAGATTATTATGGAAATGCACCATTGTTATAATGAGTTTGGATACAAGCAGTATTGCATAGCAGCCATTTGTAATAGCACACTTAATATTTTGCGTTGTCCCCTTTGCAAGCATTATGCTCATGGTTCTGTGATTCCTTCTAATTAATTACACTAATTGCTCAAACACTAACCAAGCTATATATCATGATCTTAGACTGTCTCAGCTTTACTATAACCATATTCACTGTCTTCCACTTGGCGGCATTGTGCTCAACCGCTTCAGCATTTGTGTTAGAGCAGAGGTTTCTAGGAGCTAAAATCACTCTCATATGGTCGTATATTATTCTATACAGCAGATTCACTAAAGATCATAGATCTAAATATAGTAGATCATCTTCTTAGAATAACGTAAGTACTGATTAAGCTAATAAGGCTAGAGAGAGTCTGGAGAAATTATTTGTTTAATTTTTCCCACGATGGGCCAGATAATGAATGTAACGATAACAGTTATATGCGATCGATAAGGGGTTTATTGCGGTTGTTTGCGCTCGTCGGGGTTAACTCTTATATTAGTAAATGTGATTTACGCTAGAATTATCAAAGTGTCCTTAGAGCTCAGGTTAACTGTTAAGCTAAACAAAAAAGTGTCACAAACACATCAAAGTACATTACAAAATTCACTCATAATAACACCATCTAATAAAAAATATATAAAAAAAATATTGCACACAAAAGTTAGAAGAGCTCCTCAAAGATATGAGGTCTCAGGTGTAACAAAAAAAGCAGGTTAAGGGCTTTAAGATTGAGATACATACATATAAATGTCTAAAGATGTATATGTTTATATGTGTGTACATATGTATTTAGATGTGTATATATGTATTTACAGACCTATATACACATATAATCACATAAATACATATGTACACATATATAGGCATAAATATATATATATATATATATATAAATAATATATATGTTACGTGTAAAGTCATAAATTAGGGTAATCCTAGCATTACCTGGGTAAACCTGACATTACCCAAGTGGCTTTGGGTAAAGCCCGGTGTAATGTAATTCCCCCATCTACACTATTTATTTGACTCTGCCTGAGGGATTCAAGGAAGGCACCCGCCAATCCTCTGGCATCCACCCCAAGTGAACCTCTGGAGCCCCCCCTTGAACCTCCCAGGCAGAGGCAAAAAAGATAGTGAAGATGTGCAGGGCCGCCACTAGAAATTTTGGGGCTCCCCCTCCTTTGACATGTTCAATTTTTGACCAAGTGACTAAAACATATATGCACTTTATTCTTAAGTGTCTATTTAAACTTGGAAATGTTGTAAAGGTAGCAACATACACACACACACACAGACACACTTATACACTGAAACACACACACATAAGGATTCACATATAGACACTCTAGCAGACACCCAAACAGACACTCAGCACTTGTTTACATTGACCTGACAAGTAATGAGGTAAATTACAGTTTTCTAAAAAAAGGAGATTTAGAAAACAAAATATGGAGTTCTGATTATCTTTTTGTAACAGAAGATGCCAACTAAATGATGATAACAGCATGCAGTGGCTGAAAAGAAGGGCCCTGAACTGCCTAAACAATAATTTACAGGTTCAATGGTGGATTAGGTGACTTCCAGAAAGGTCTCGCTAGTCTCAAAGTCTGTAGAAAGATGTGAATAATCAGTAGTAAGGTCAAAATGTCCTAAAAAGGAACAGACAATGGACAGACACGCACACACAAACTCAAACTTGCACATACACCCAAGGAAACACTGACAGAGACAGCCTCAGATTACACACAAAGACATACACACACAGAGACACCCACAGAAAACACACAAAGACATACACAAACAGAGAGACAACCACATAAAACATAGAAAGATATACATACACACGCCCTCACTGAGACATCCACAGAAAACACACAAAGACATACACACACCCTCACAGAGACACCCACAGAAAACACACACACTCACAGAGGCATCCACAGAAAACACAGACATACATACACACACACCCTCACAGAGACATCTAGAGAAAATACACAAAGACAAACATACACACACCCTCACAGACACACCCATAGAAAATGCTCAAAGACATACACACCCACCCTCACAGAGAGACCCACAGAAAAAAAATACATACACACTCGTAGAGACACAAACCAAAGCACAAAGACATAAACACAGACACCCACAGAAACACTCACAGGAGGAAACATTTCTGCACCTTGCATCCCCTAAATCAACAGTGTGTGACATACATGATAAAAAAAATTGCAGAAATTAAGAGATCACTTTTTAAAGAATTATTTTTGTAAATGTGCAAACAAAAATAATTCTGTGAATTAAAAAATTGTACATTAATGATCTGAGTAACGTCAGTGTATGAACTCCACATTCTAAAAGTATTTTACCTAAAACCAAAATATCAACCTGCGGAGAGTTAGCATGAATATCAGCCACTCTTGGGCCGAGATATATAGGGGGGAAGGGGATATTCAGCGGGTAAGCACCGCTATACGCATAGGGAAAGGGGGTGGGGGGACGGAGCCATATATAAATGTAAGTAGAATATGGTACCTGGATATATCTTTCTTAAACTTTTATAGATTAACATTTTCAGCTGTATACTATTCTGTGGTATATGTAGGGCATGTTCCCTAAAAGAATAGAATATCAGTGTAAATGCTCTATACTAAACAGCCATAAAGGTAAGTACTAGGGCTTTACAATAGCATAGGGAAAACATCTAAAAATAAACATTCTATAAAAGCTGCAACCCTCTGGGAATTATCAAATAGTAGAAGGAGAGTATATCGTCTAGGCAGTGGCGTCACTACAGGGGGGCTAGGGGGGGCATTTGCCCCCCCACGAAAATGGCTTGCCCCCCCGCCTGCCCCCCCCCCCCAACTACAAGCCCCGGCAGTGCCGACACTAACACTTTTATAATTCTGGAGGAGAGAGGATGAGGAAAGACTGGGTTGGTGGTTGGGATAAGAGTCAGGAGTATCAATGTGACAATGTGAGATTATTTATTTTTAAATTGTGTTTTTATTTGATTTGCTCTGTCAGCGCAGCCATTACTGAGCTCACATGGCACTGTATCACTGAGCGCAGCCATTACTAAGTGCAACCAGCACTGTACCACTGAGCGGCTGTCTGAGACTGTGGGGACACGTGATGTCGATTGAGACCATGATGAGGGTAAAGGCAGCGCGCCACCGTCTCAGTGAAATCCTTGACCGACCAGCTGTCCAACTGGCTCTGGTGGTAGTAAGTTCATTAGTTCAATTTAAATTATTAAATTTCAAATTTGGAGGAGGATGTCTTCAAATCCCGCCTCACACCACAGCACAGCACGTGCCTCATGCCGGCTCAACATGCGGCAGCTAATATTACCCCATGTCTGTGTAAAAGTAATGGCAATATCGGCATCATCATGCTGTGCTGGCCTGGCATGGCAATTTTTGCTCAGCTCCTCCTCTCCTCCAGATCAGTTGTCAGTTCCAGGGTGGTCACGTCGTTCCCTAACCACCACACACTGCAGACAGCATGACCGGAGACTGGAAGAGGGAGGAGCAAACCAGCAGCAGCAGGTGATGTCACTTTGTGTGCAGTCGATTCTGCAGAAGCGCGGGGGAAGGAGCTGGGCTGGCAGACAGTGTGGCACACAGTCTGTGTGCTGCTGTCTCAGACTCTAACTGACCACTGATGACTGGTCACTGTGTGTGGTGGCAGCGGCGGCTCATCATTGCATTAGACCGGTGGTCTGTAGACTGTGACAACGTTGTCCCCGGTAACTTCGGTAAGAGAGAGCTCAGCTGATTCTGGTGGTGGGTAGGGGTAGTAATTAGGAAAAACAAATCAATTATGACACAACAAGTGACAAGGATAATTTAGCAAATTATATTACCTTCTCCCCACCCCCAGCAGTTCCTTTTGCACTTGGATTGAAATTTTACTGGCAAACCCTGAACTAAAACAATAATATTAAAAATAAGAATTGTAATAAATTCAGTGTTAACAGTGACATTAGGTGTTGTTGCATGGAAATGAATTGGTTAAAAATTACTTTCTATATAATGAGTCACTTTTATTTAATGTAATATTTCCTGGTTGAACAATCATTGTATGTGATATCAGTAATTAAGTTGTAAGCTCTTCATGTAGTACAACTACTGTGTGTTGATAACCCTGCCAGTAAGTTTAGTTAAGTGTGATTTCTTGCCTTTTTTTGCTGAAGCTGGATGTTTTCATGAGCTGATAATAAGTTATACAGGGAGTTTAAAAAGCCAGTGGTGTAGATGAAAAGACTATACAACTAAATTCAAATACTGTACCTGTGCAGAGAGCTGTCATGGCTCTTATAATACTAGGTTAAGTTATCACTGATCTAATGCACACCTGCACCAGCTCTCTGATCAGGCTCTGTTTTAAGATTCAGATGGGCTATGCACAGCACAGCATATGTACATATTCCCTAGAAACAATGATAACATTTTTGCTAATAACAGTAAATATGCTTCTATTTAAAACTGAAATTAATGTTTGAACATTTTAGATCTTTGGCACAGTGTAAAGACAGCATTTTCCCCCCTCTGATCTTGCCCCAGTGAAATTTCTACTCGCCCAGGGCGAGTGGAAAAGTGGATATATATATAACGTTTAAACAGTCAACAGAACATTCATGGATGGATGTTACATTCATCCATGAATGTTCTGTTGAGTGTTAAAGCGTTGGAAAAAAAAAAAAAAATCCCCCAATTTGTTATTTACAAATTTAAAAAAAAGTTGGCATCATCATGGTATATTATCATGGATGGATGTTACATCCATCCATGATCATGATTCATGAATGTTCTGTTGAGTGTTAAAACGTTAAAAAAAAAATAAGAACCCAATTTGTTATTTACAAATTTAAAAAAGTTGGTATCATGGTATAGTAAGTTCATCTACTTCCTGCTTGGTAATTGGGTCTGCAAGTTGACTTCAGGAGCAGCAGGACAGGTCAATCAACCATTAAAAAAAATCATTAAAAAAAACAAAAAAAAAACAGAATACATGATGATTGATTGATGAATGATTCACTGTGTTTCAGTCAGATATAGACACCCTGATATGATGGCATGGGTCTGGTCTGCACCCTTAAAAGTTATAATCTAGTCAAAATTAAAATTAATCTTTTAGATAGAGCAGCAATTTTTCTAATTTACTACTTTGATAATTTTTTATTCATTCTCTTGGTATCTTTTTTTTTTTTTTTAAAAAGGCAAATATGTAAGCTTAGGAGCTGGCCCATTTTTGGTTCAGAACAAGGGTAGCACTACATTTAGACACCAATCAGAAATCCCTACCCAGGTTCTGAACCAAAAATGGGCTAGCTCCTAAGCTTACATTCTTGCTTTTTCCAAGAAAGATACCAAGAGACTGAAGAAAAAAATATAATAGGAGTAAATTATAAAGTTGCTTAAAATTGCTGCTCTATCTGAATCATGAAAGTTTAATTTTGAATAGATTGTAACTTAATATCCTGATTGTGAATTACCAGACACAAAATGTAGAAAAATAGGTAGAACAGCAAAAAGTAAATTAGTAATGAACCTTTAATATCTAAATCCAACTTCTGTTCCAACAATGTGTTAATATATTTGAGATAAATTCAATGTTTATGTCATTTTTTATTAGAGTACAAATTTAGATTAACCCACAGCTAATATTTAATTTGATAGACTTCTATTTTCTATTTATGTCCATGTATATATATCCTGGTATCTTATGTTATAATGGAAGACATAAGATGCATTACTCTTTGTATTTTTAATACTTGCTTAGTTGTTTAACTTTTCCATTTATATCTGTGTTTTATTTTCTTATGAAAAAATATAGACTGTTGTAATTGTTTTGTTGTCATCTTTCGGTATGTGTGTGTGTGTATGTATATGTGTGTGTGTGTGTGTGTGTATGTATATATATGTAAATGTGTATGTATGTGTGTTTATACGTGTGTGTGTGTGTATGTATATGTGTGTGTGTGTGTATGTATGTATATGTGTGTGTGTGTGTGTATGTATATGTGTGTGTGTGTGTGTGTATGTATGTATATGTGTGTGTGTGTGTGTATGTATGTATATGTGTGTGTGTGTGTGTGTATGTATGTATATGTGTGTGTGTGTGTGTATGTATATGTGTGTGTGTGTGTGTGTGTGTGTGTGTGTGTGTAGGTATATGTGTGTGTGTGTGTGTGTGTGTGTGTGTATGTATATGTGTGTGTGTGTATGTATATGTGTGTGTGTGTGTGTGTGTATGTATATGTGTGTGTGTATGTATATGTATGTAAATGTGTATGTATGTGTGTTTATACGCATGTGTGTGAGTGTGTATGTATGTATATGTGTGTGTGTGTGTGTATGTATATGTGTGTGTGTGTGTGTGTGTATGTATATGTGTGTGTGTGTGTGTGTGTGTGTATGTATATGTGTGTGTGTGTATGTATATGTGTGTGTGTGTGTGTATGTATATGTGTGTGTGTGTATGTATATGTATGTAAATGTGTATGTATGTGTGTTTATACGCATGTGTGTGAGTGTGTATGTATGTATATGTGTGTGTATATATGTATATGTGTGTGTGTATGTATATGTGTGTGTGTGTGTGTATGTATATGTGTCTGTGTATGTATGTATATGTGTGTGTGTATGTATATGTATGTAAATGTGTATGTATGTGTGTTTATACGTATGTGTGTGAGTGTGTATGTATGTATATTTTCTATGTATGTCCATGCATATATTTCCATGCATATTATGTTATAAAGGAAGGAAGATATAATATGCATTACTATTGTATTTTTAATACTTTTTTTCCTTTTCCATTTATATATATTTTTTTTTTCTTCTGAAAAAATAAGGACTGTGTCTGTTGTAATTGTTTTGATATCTTTGTGTGTTTGTGTATTAGGAAAACTGTTTAAAGTTTCTCTTTTAAGTATTAGGTTAGAACAATAAAAAGGTATCATTGCATACCGCATTACTCTGGTATTTTGGAATCTAATTTATGTATTATTTAGTTTATTTTCAGTGGTATGACTTAGTGGTGAAAATTCTTAGTGCCCCCCCGGTTTGACTGTGGTATCTTATGTGCCCCCCCTATGTATTTTTCCTAGAGTCGCCACTGCGTCTAGGTTAAATATCAGTTAACAGCAGTAATTGCGCAGAGACTAAGCAGTTATAGAGGTCGTTTAGTAGAGTTTAAAACAATACAGAGCTGACTATGGAAGCGTTTCTCAGTGATATTTAGAAATTAGTGATAAGTTGAGGAAACCACTGCTACCGCCACATTTATTAAGAAGTGTCTGGAGCCTAATCTAAAGGTCCAATATATAAGCCAAAATAGATAATTATATAACTAAGGCTAAATACCGTTCAGATAATAAGTGTAAGGAGCTATATCAGGACATACTTAATAGCCACAGAAGTGCTATAGAGGTAGTTAATTAAAACATAGGCTAATATTAGACAGCATGAATTGTCATACTACAGCAACTTAGTGTGTATAGTTGAGCGAGCCCATATGTTAGGGCCTGCAATATTATGGGCATTAAGCTAGTTTAAAAGATTCCCAAGAGTTACCAGTTGTTTAGAATTAGAGAGGGGCAAAGTGGTGAGTAGGCCATAGGATTATAACAATATGTGTTAGGAGTGGATATCTATATTACGTAGTAGCCAGAATCAGTTCAGCCACTAAACTATTAGCAGGTTGAAGTAAGTAGGATGAGGCAGCATATCTGGAATCACTGTAGACTTAAAGAACTAAGTAAGTGCCTTACACCATTATAAGATATATCTTATATTACACTTAAACAGGTAGGTAGCATATAATACTATTGGGAGAAAGGGAAGTAAACTGTCTCCTACATATAAGCACTTTAGGTGAAGTGTGGCATTGCATCAGAGTCCACTGTGTGCATGATAACCTGAATAGGAATGTAGCATCTTTATAAGGTGTAAGTTATATTAATACCAAACAACATATAAAACTGTTGAGAGAAAATGTATCAGCCTGTCTCTTACATATAAGTACCATAGAAATTGCTCACAGAGAACTGCAGCACCCTCAATAGGAAAACATAAATCATGTAACATTTTTAGTCAGAAGATTATAAACCAGGATCGCCAGGTTACCCATCTAACATATTGAGCTGGGAGATAAGTCTAACGTCAGGAATGATGGTGCCTCTCTATGTAGATATAAGCTGTTAACTCATCCCAATTCGTCAACGCTAAGCTGGATGTAATTCTAGCATATATATTCAGGTATATAGGTGCAGCGGGAGATTTTCAACTGATATTATCTATGTGTGACAGTAAGCAGAGATAGGCGTAGCAGGGATAGAGAACCAACATAACACAGATGAGCGAATATATTATAACAGATCTGCAGAGTAATTATCCACCAGTGTATGCACACATTATGTCATTAAGCCTAAGAGTTATCATCAATACGTGTCCTTCAGGAGAAACCAGTGAATGCTGTCTGTGGGTATAGGCCCATATGTGCAAATAGTAATAAAATTAATACCAACTAGCCCCAGATTCAGGGACATCAAGTATATATCAGGGGTACTGTATCTAAACTTTGTAGTTGTATACATAGGATTCGTAAAGAATCAGGTTTCAATTGCAAAGGGTCATTTCTAGGAGAAAATAACGATTTCCACCATAACTTAGTCAGATCCTGAGCACTCACGGGCACTTTAAGTACTTAAGTTACTATCCCCCATCATGTAATATATAAATAAAATAACTAAAGAAAAAAAAAGAAAAAATAGTCATAGCTAGTTAATTGGTTAGGAGGTAGAAATAGATATTGTAGCATATGAGAGCATATTGAACTAAAGAATAGTCCTGACTGGTTCCAGGGAGTTAAACATCTCTTCATGGATGACAATATGAGACAGCATACATCAAGCCTATATCATAAGCATATATAATTTTGTCATTAAGCTCATATTTGAGCTACACACCCTTTAGGTGAACATTAGGGGAGGACCAATTAGAAAGACATATATGAAAACTCCTGCATGCACAAATATACATACATATGCCCATTTGTAAAGTAACAGCGATCGCTTAGTCTGCTTATTCTAATACACAAATAGGTAGATAACTAAGTTTGTCACAGACAGATATAAAAGTGTAACATGAGAACAAATAGCTAGGTGCTCACTTGAAAATAACTATTAGAACATCTCAAGGGGTATAAGAGAAGCAAACAGTATTATGATATGAAGCACGTCCACATCTCAAAATATTATATGGGAGCTTTGACAGCACTAAGTATGCCATATAGTGTGGGAGAAAAATACAGAGAAACTAACATTCAAAAGATAACAGTGCCTAACTATAGAATAATATATTTGACTAGAAGCACACGATGAATCAAAGTCACATAATGTCCTGAAAGTAAAAGATCAGGAAAGGATCTAGCTGTCCTCAAAAGCATAGCGAGAGAGAGCTCCACTAGCCCACGCCACATCTGATTAGGTTGCTCCAATGTACGGGTATTAGCACCCTGCTGTAGATATAAGTTGTAAAGTCTGCAGGGCTGGAGAGGTCACCCGGTCTGATACAAAACATCATGTCCCTCAGAGAAAAAATTGGCACTCCAACAACACAATAAGAGGCGCTCATGTCAGCTGGCCTGAGATGCGAGGTCGCCGCGATCGAACAACTGTGAGTGTAAGCAGGCATCTGCTCTGTCTTCAAACACGCTGGGCTCAGCAGTGGGAGAACACAAGGCCTCACCAACCATCTCCGTGGATGCAACAGAAGCGCAAGGTCCGGCTCTCCCTCACACCAATCGATCGGCTCACCGGTATAGAAAAGGGAGCGGCGTATCTCCTCCACTGTGCAGCAAGGTTGGGGCCCAGGTATCCAACGGGACTCAGCATTCTGTAAGTTCTGCTCCGGTGAGGTTGCAATGTATATTGTTATTGCTGAGCGATCAATAATAAGCAGGTCATAGCGGCTTAGCGATGATACACCAATGTCTTGGTTATTAGTGGTAGACAGCGAGGTCTGATGTTGCAGCGTCTCTGGTAGGCTTTTTAAAGGTGATTCTGGCTGCTTAAATCCAGGGTCTTTGTTAGTTAGCTCGTTGATAGTCGCTCCCCTCGATAGTAACTTTAAGGAATCAGATAAATCCGAAAAACAGTGATCCATCTGTCTGTCAAAATCTAGTAGCAAGGCGAGTAGTATTTCAGGATCTTCCTCCATTTTGAGAGTAGTTTCAGGATCTGTTCTATAAGGCTTTGGGCCAGTAGTAGTTATGGGAGGCCTACTGATTTCTCTGCTCCCAGTGCGACGGCTCTCTCCTGGAGGGGATATTAAACCTCGAAATTGCTGCATAATTTTTCTCAGACCAAAAATCCTTTAATTGCAGATTAGATAGTGGTAGCCCACCTATAAGAAAAGTTTGGAATTTTGATGAAAATAAGCAGTTTAAGAATCAAGGCCTAGGAGCTCAATAGATATGCTGCTGTCTGCCTCGGCTGTTGACTCCGCCCCCCCTACTTATGGATTTTGAAAATGCTGTACTCTATATGGTCTTGGTGGAACCATAAGCTGTGGTACTCATATCATTAGATCTGGTTAAATGCAGGATTTAGGCTTGTTGGTATGTATTTCAAAATTAAGTCAGCTGTAGTGTAAAATGAACAGGTTTAAGTTAACCTGTCTCATTTCAAACACTGAGCAATCTTAGTCTGAGAGTATAACATTTTATGCAGATGTAAAAAATCTTAGACAAAATGCCTCCTTGCCTCTGGAAAGTCCTTGCATAAAGGGGCAGTAAACTGGAATGTAATTTTATATATTTAAAAAAAATGCATATCTGCCAAAAGGGCACCTACCATTTGTGTATTGAGGAGGAAACATTTCTGCATGGTTTTAAATATAGAATTTCGACAGCAGTGTCAAATAATCATAAATACACTGCTGCTAAAAAAAAATAATTGTTTTTATGGACCACTGGCCCCACCATACAACTACTACCACACTGGAGTTACAATCCAAAATTGCACAAAGAAATAAAAAACATTTTCTAAGTAAGTCCTTCCTCCTCTGCAAATGAAAGTGATCTGCCGTCTGACTCAGGCACATTGTACAAACTAAGTTCCAAGTCTGTCTCACACTGTGCATAGTGGTTTAGTGCAGAAATCCTCTCAAATGCTAATACTTTACTCCTTGTAATAACATTTCCCATGCTCAATTAGATCTCTGCTGTAGCACCCACTGGTGGCTGCCCAAATTTTTTTTTTTAGTTCTTGCCTCATGGGGCCCCCCTGGCCCATTGGGCCCCTGACAGGAGTAACCCCTGTCACCCCCTGATGGTGGCCCTAAAGAGGTGTGAATTACAGGGCATCATGTATATATATATATATATATATATACTGTATATATATATACTGTATATATATATATATATATATATATATATATATATATGTATATATATATAAGAAACACAATATATATGTTTGATGCAGTGACTCGATGCACTCTGAGAAAATTTATCATGTTATACATTGGGCTTAACCTACATCCGATTCAGTAATGTAAGGTTTACCCGGGTAATACTAGAGTTACCCAATTTCTCACTTTACCCGCAACATCTCTCTCATCTCTCTCATCTCTTATCTCTCTCTCACTCTCTCTCATCTCTCTCCCTCTTCTCTCTCATTTCTCTCATCTCTCTCATTTCTCTTATCTCTCTCATTTCTCTCACCTCTCTCTTATTTCTCTCATCTCTCTCTCATTTCTCTCATCTCTCTCATCTCTCTCTCATTTCTCTCTCTCTCATGTCTCTCTCATATATCTCTCTCTCATAGCTCTCTCTCCCTCTTCTCTCATTCTCTCTCTCTGTCTCTCTCTCTCTCCCTCAATCTCTCTCATCTCTCTCATCTCTCTCTTATTTCTCTCTCTCATCTCGCTCTCATATCTCTCTCTCTCTCATCTCTCTCATATAGCTCTCTCATCTCTCTCACTCTCTCATCTCTCTCCCTCTTCTCTCATTCTTTCACACTCTCTCTCCCTCACTCTCTCTCATTTCTCTCATCTCTCTCATTTCTCTCATCTCTCTCATTTCTCTTATCTCTCTCATTTCTCTCATCTCTCTCTTATTTCTCTCATCTCTCTCCCTCTTCTCTCTCTCATCGCTCTCATATCTCACTCTCATCTCTCTCATATCTCTCTCTCATCTATCTCTCTCTATCATCACTCTCTCTCCCTCTTCTCTCATTATCTCTCTCTCTCACACTTTCTCTCCCTCTCTCATCTCTCTCTCTATCATCACTCTCTCTCCCTCTTCTCTCATTCTCTCTCACACTTTCTCTCCCTCTCTCTCATCTCTCTCCTTTCTCTCATCTCTCTCTCATTTCTCTCATCTCTCTCTCATTTCTCTCTCTTATCTCTCTCTCATCTCTCTCTCTTTTTATGCAGCAACAAAAATTTGTTTCGAACAAATCATTCAGAATGAATATTCTGAATATTTTTTTTTTCAGAATATTCATTTACTGCACTATTCGGTATTCATTGAATTTAAAACAAAACAAATACTGAATATTCAAGGTACATTTACATAAGTTTTCGTTCCTTTGCTACAGGTGAAAAGTAGCCGCGTTAATCCCAATCCTTCTTCATAGAGACCAGGGCCATGCTAATAAGGGGATTAGAGCATCCCGGGCCGGCATTCATTTTGATATTTGTTTTGCGAAAATGAAATGAATATCCGCGTTTTCAGCACAAATTCACATTTACAAATGCACAAGCCTAGTGTATGTGTGCGTGTATTTATATAAATACATGCGGCGGGTACAGTAAGAAATTGGGAAATCCTAGCATTACCCATGTAAAACTGACATTACCCAAGCGGTTGTGGGTAAGGCCTGATGTAAACATGATAAATCTTCTCAGAGTGCATCGAGTCACTGCATCAAACATATTTACGATGCAATGTCATTCACACATCTTCACTTTTTTTTGGCCTCCGTCTGGGGGTTCAAGGGAGACAAAGCCACCTTGTAAACCTCATTCCCTAAGGTTCCCTTGGGGTGGATACAAACAGCTTAAATCCTCCTGTCACAAAAAATGCCAGAACAACTTCTGCTATTTGTCTTTTTGCTCACAGTTTGAGAAATTTAGTATCCAAATAAAAACCATTTTTTGAATAAAGAAAAATGATTTTAGCACAGGTGACAGTGATTAACACCCTTTTCCACCATCTTGCTACACACTACTTTTCTATCTTCTCTGACTATAAAACAGTTAATTTATGTAGGTTAATTCCAACACTATCAGAGGTGGGAAATATTTATTTGAATAAGCAGTAAATTGTAAGTGGCCATGAGAGGGTTACAGATACTGGTTTTGCAATACAGCAGTGGTGGGTATTGACTACCAAATGAAGAAAGTCTGTGAAAGCCTTCCAGGGATTTTTTTTTCTGCATCCACAAAGAGAAAACTGCAAATAGATTTCTAGCTGGCTCTTTAGGTTCAAACAACCAAGAGGGACACACAGAACTGAATTCAGCTCTAAATCAATGTCATAGCTCTCAACTCATCAATACATTACTTCAATGGGATACTAATGATTTCTAATGGAGATTTGGCCCAAACTGCAGATTCCAACCACTATTGATACACATCACAGTCTTTTCTAACAACTCAGGTCAGCACACACTTCAGTATTTAGATGGGATGCTCTTCCCAGCAGTCTGATAGGTCAACAAGATCAAATCAATACAGCTGTTAAAATATCTTGATTATTCTACAAGAGGTTTAAGCTGAAATATACAAAGACCGAGTTCTAGAAACAGCTCAGAATTAGACCTCACCAGGCAGAATATGAGCAGCAGACAAATTCTTTGCACAAAATATAAAGCATTTGTATCCTCAGATGCTTATTAATTGCTAGGTGATAGCTCCTGAAATAGGCAATAAAAATATGAATACAAAAATCAGGCTGAAGAGAGAGTTCTCTATGAGTGCATCTTTCTCAAGTGTAATATCCAGATGGTAAAACGTTGCAGCTGTTATATTATGAGGACAAGGATGTGGAGGCAGTAATGTGGTTAGAGCAAAAGGTTTGCATTATATATGGCTGAAAACGCCATAATATAGGAATTGGTAAAAAGTCATGTAAAGCAATGTGTTTACATCTGACTCTGATATTTAGGACTAGATTAGAAGTGGAGTGCTAATTTAGCGCGTGCCAGCAAATGGGCAAATTTGACCATTTGCGGGTGAGCAATAATTAATCAGCCATTACAAGTGACTGGTTATTGCTACGGCAAGCTTGTGGTTGCATTTAGCGCTTAAAAAATAAACCAGAGATCAGATCTCTTGTTAATTTTCTGAAATTGCCCCAAAGGCCTCCAAAATAAAGAGTATTATAGTTTGTTATTAATAAAGAAAATGCATTTTTAAATAAAGACAACTGCACTAAGCAGATATTAGCTGCTAATGTTGGGGAGGGGGGGGTGTTAGAAAAAACGGCACTAAAAGTGCCTTTACATTGCAGTAACTGTATGTTCCCAGTAAATATATATGTATATTTACATACATCTTTATATTTGCTGCCCATAGCTGCATTACTTACCCCCTTCGCTGCGCTAGTTTTCATGTCATGTCTCACAACATGAGAACAAGGCTCCCATTGGAGCCTATGGAAGTGTGCACTAATGAGCGCAAAGCTTCCCAGCAATTAGCGTGCGTTGGTATTGCTCAGTGAAGCGCAAATATCGTTTTTGCAAAAGTGATATTTTGCTCTCCATTTGTAATCTAGCCCTTAATATGTTAATCCAATTCCTAAAAGTTATCCCTAACCCAAGTACTTAAATGGTTTACTCCTATTATCAATTTTGCTTAGTTCTCTTGGTATTCTTTGTTAAAGAATAATCCTGAGTAAGTTAAGGAGTGTGTGAATGTGTCATTAGCCAACTGGCAGCAGTATTTGCTACATTGTTTATAGCCATGTTATACATAGTTACAAACAGGTGTCATAGACTAAATAAAGGTGCACACTCCTGAGCTCCTTTTAGCCTACCTAGTTTTACTCTTCAACAAAGGATACCAAGAATACAAAGCAAATTTAATTACTGAAGTAAATTGAAAAGTTGTTTAAAATTACATGCTCCGACTCATGAATGTTTAATTTAGAATTTACTGTCCCTTTAACAATTACCCCAGCATATTACTCTAACTGCAGTTTTCAACTATAAACCCAATGCATAACCCTAGCCCCAATGATTAACACTAATACTTAAAGGGACATTTTTCTTTCATTATTCAGATAGAGCATACAATTTTAAACAACTTTTTAATGTACTTATATTGTCTAATTTACTTCATACTTCACAGCTAGACAGTGCTAGGTCATGTGTTACATATATATTACATTGTGCTCACTCCTGTGGAGTTATTTATGAGTTAGCACTGATTGGCTAAACAGCAAGTCTGTCTTAAGAACTGATATAAGGAGGCAGTCTGCAGAGGCTTATATACAAGGTAATCACAGAGGTAAAAAGTGTATTTATATAACCATGTTGCTGGGTATGTAAAACTTGGAAATGGGTAATAAAGGGATTATCTATATTTTTAAACAATAAAAATTCTAGAGTAGACTGTCCCTTTAAACTCAACATCTAGCTCCAATCCCTAACCCACTATCCAACCCAAAATGTTAGAGGTGCAGAAATAAAAAAACAACATTGCATTCCCAGCAGCACAATTAGTTGAGATAGTTACAAATGTATTTGGGCATTTAGTTACAGCATTATAAAACTAGCTACGAAACATTTTTTTACAACAATGATATAGACTCAATTTTATGTTACTGTACAGAAGATGATATATTTTAAAAGTAATAATTATTTTTTTTCATAAATAAAAAATTAATACAATTAGATGCATTTGTAAAAATATGACAATTAATTGGGAAAATATGTGTGAATGGGCACAGTATGTAACCTTTTAGTAACTAGTATCCTTTTGATATTGTTTTGTTAAAGAACCCCCTGACAACAACACACTTATTTTTTTCAAAAAACACATATTGTTAATGATAAAAAGAGAAATTCCTGATTTTCATATATCTTGACACATTTGCTTTGGGTCTATGAATCAAGTAAGATTAAGATATATTTTCTATATTCAAGGATTAATTTTATTTTACAAATAGATTGCAAACACAGCACAACTTAGAAATGTTATGACACACAATCATACGGTCCATTATTCTTCTGTTGCTTAAAAAAAAAGCAGATTTTTTTTATGTTTCAAGAAAACCGTGAAGAAAACATAATTCATTATACCATCTACCTGTTTGTTTGGTAGTGGTGTGTATTGCTTTTGTCAGATAATACAGCCCTTCGCACAAAAAATTGTTGCAATAATAAATGTTTAGGAATTCTCATGTTGGTTTCTTTTGTTTGTATTGGTATGACACAGAGACACACAACAGAAAGGTTGAGTCAATTTTTCACCATTTAAATTGGTTGCCGGTGTGATTTCTATATTGTCAGGACCTGTTCATTGATACAGGTGAGTTTAAAGGTTCATGAAACCCAAACATTTTCTTTCTTGATTCAGATACAGAATACAATTTTTAAACAACTTTTTAATTTACTTCTATTATCTAATTTGCTTCATTCTCTTGGTATCATTTGTTGAAGGAGCAGCAATGCTCTACTCTTTTTTAACTTAACACATGGGTGAGCCAATGACAATCAGTAAATATATGCAGCCATCAATCAGGAGTTAGAATCTAGGTTCTTTGCTGCACCTGAGCTTACCTAGATAAACCTTTCAGCAAAGGATAACAAGGGAAGGAAGCAAATTAAATAATAGAAGTCAATTAGAAAGTTGTTTAAAATTATTTTCTCTGTCTGAATCATGAAAGAAAACATTTGGGTTTCATGTCCCTTTAATTACAAAATACATGAGCATCACAAATTTGGAATTCAATCATTTCTTACAATTTTGAGAAGGTGCCAATAATTTTGTTCAGTCCATTTTTGGAGTTTTGTGTGGAATGTGTCAGATTTGGCATTTTTCTCTCCACTTTTTTTGTGTCATACCAAAAAAAACAAAAGAAATAAACTTGAGAACATATGTAATTGCAACAATTTTCTGGGCAAAGTGGTGCATTATCTGACAGAAGTGCAGGGGTGCCAATATTTTTGGCCATGACTGTAGACTTTGGGGCCTATTTATCAAGCCGTCAACTGTGCTGCATTCGCCAGCACCAATACGCTCGCCTAACATCGCTGCCGCGGACCAGAATATGCTCTCCATATTTATAAAAAAAACTGTCAAAAAGCCGCGCACCAAGTACAGGGCGGCACTGTTGTCAACTAACAGTCATCGATCTCGCTGCTCTTCGGCTTTTTCACAGCTTTATTTATAGCCTGTCACTAAACACACACACTATACTAAAATGTGTAACCCCTAAACCGCCGCTCCTGGAGCCCACCGCAACTAAATAAAGTTATTAACCCCTAAACCGCTGCTCCCGGAGCCCACCGCCACTCTAATAAATGTATTAACCCCTATCCCTCCGCTCCCGGAGCCCACCGCCACCTACATTATACTTATTAACCCCTAATCTGCCGCCCCCTATACCGCCGCCACCTACATTATGTTATTAACCCTTATCCCTCTGCTCCTGGAGCCCACCGCAACTAAATTAATCTATTAACCCCTAAACCTAACAACCCGCTAACTTAATATTAAATATTAACACATCCCTATCTTATTATAAATTTAAACGTACCTTTAAAATTAAATTAAACTATATTAAACTATTAATTAATCTACCCTAACTATTATACTAAAATTACCTTACACTATATTAAAATAAAAATTAATCTACCCTCTTTAAACTAAAATTACATAAAACTACAAATTCAAATAACTATATTCTATATTTAAACACCTAAACCTATTTAAATAATTTAAATCTACACTAAAAAATTACTAAGTTACAAAAAACTTACAACTAAGTTACCAAAAATAACAAACACTTAGTTACACAAAAAATAAACACTAAGTTACAAAAAATAAAAAAGAAATTATCAAAGATTTAAACTAATTACACTTAATCTAAAGGCCCTATGAAAATAAAAAAGACCCCCCAAAGTAAAAAAAACTAACCTACAATAAACTACAAATAGCCCTTAAAAGGGCCTTTTGCGGGGCATAGCCCCAAAGAAATCAGCTCTTTTCCCTGCAAAAAAAAATTACCAATCCCTCCCCAACAGTAAAACCCACCACCCAAACAACCAACCCCCCAAATAAAAAGCTAACTAAAAAAACCTAAGCTCCCCATTGCCCTGAAAAGGTCATTTGGATGGGCATTGCCCTAAAAAGGGCATTTAGCACTTTTGCAGCCCAAAACCCTAATCTAAAAATAAAACCCACCTAATAAACCCTTAAAAAAATCTAACCAATCCAATCAGCCAATATGATTGAGCTTGCATTCTATTGGCTGATTGGAATAGCCAATAGAATGCAAGCTCAATCCTATTGGCTGATTGGATCAGCCAATAGGATTGAAGTTCAATCCTATTGGCTGATTGCAATAGCCAATAGGATTTTTTCTACCTTAATTCCGATTGGCTGATAGAATTCTATTAGCCAATCGGAATCTAAGGGATGCCATCTTGGATGACATCATTTAAAGGAACCTTCATTCGTCGTTAGTCCATCAGAAGAAGAGGATGCTCCGTGTCGGATGTCTTGAAGATGGACCCGCTCCGCGCCTGATGGATGAAGATAGAAGATGCCGTCTGGGTGAAGACTTCTGCGGGCTTGGATAAAGACTTCGGCCGGCTTCTTGGAGGACTTCTTGCCGCTTGGATGAAGACTTCTCCCAGCTTCTTGGAGGATGGGTGTCGGATCTTCAAAACTGTAAGTCGATCTTCAGGGGTTAGAGTTAGAATTTTTTAAGGGTTTAATGGGTGGGTTTTATTTTTAGATTAGGGTTTTGGGCTGCAAAAGAGCTAAATGCCCTTTTAAGGGCAATGTCCATCCAAATGCCCTTTTCAGGGCAATGGGGAGCTTAGGTTATTTTAGTTAGCTTTTTATTTGGGGGGTTGGTTGTGTGGGTGGTGGGTTTTACTGTTGGGGGAGTATTTGTATTTTTTTTTACAGGTAAAAGAGCTGATTTCTTTTGGGCAATGCCCCGCAAAAGGTCCTTTTAAGGGCTATTTGTAGTATAGATTAGGTCTAATATGTTTAAATCTTTGATAATTTATTTTTTATTTTTTGTAATTGAGTTTTTTTTTTTTTGTGTATCTTAGTGTTTGTTATTTTTGGTAATTTAGTTGTAAGTTTTTTGTAATTTAGTAATTTTTTAGTGTAGATTTAAATTATTTAAATAGGGTTAGGTGTTTAAATATAGAATATAGTTATTTTAATTTGTAGTTTAATGTAATTTTAGTTTAAAAGTTAGGGTAGATTAATTTTTATTTTAATATATTTTAAGGTAATTTTAGTATAAAAGTTATTGTAGATTAATTAGTAATTTAATATAGTTTAATGTAATTTTAGTATAATATTTAGGGTAGATTAATTAATAGTTTAATTTAATTTTAAAGGTACATTTAAATTTATAATAAGATAGGGATGAGTTAATATTTAATATTAAGTTAGCGGGTTGTTAGGTTTAGGGGTTAATAGGTTAATTTAGTTTATGGCGACGTGGGGGGCTGGTGGTTTAGGGGTTAATAACTTTATTTAGTTGCAGTGGGCTCCGGTAGTGGCGGGATACGGGTTAATAACTTTATGTAGGTGGCGGCGGTGTAGGGGGCGGCAGATTAGGGGTTAATAAGTATAATGTAGGTGGCGGTGGTGTCGGGGAGGCAGATTAGGGGTGTTTAGACTCGGGGTACATGTGTGTTAGGTGTAAATGTTACTTATAATCTCCCATAGGAATCAATGGGATATCAGGCAGCAGCGAACATAGCTCTCGCTGCTTTCAGTCTCCCATTGATTCCTATGGCATCCGCCGCCTCCAGGGCGCCGATTTGAAAACCAGGTACGCTGGGCCGGAATAGTGGTGAGCTTACCTGGTAGATAAATGTTAACTAGCAAAAGTAGTCAGATAGTGCCGAATTTGCATTCTGAACATCTGTAGTGACGTAAGCATCGATCTGTGTAGGACTGAGACCGGCGGATCGTATGTTAGGTCACAAAATTCAACTTTTGCCGGTCTGTAGGCTTTGATAAATAAGGCAAATCAGCCTCTCCACAATTACGTTGCGAAATTCCGGCGTATTTGCAGTTGACGGCTTGATAAATAGGCCCCTTTGTGTCATACAAGCCACTGCTGAATCTCTGAGAAGGTGTGGAGTTTGATTACTGGTGCACAGACCCTCAAAGCATATGTGCATATGCCACTGAAAAACAGTAATATCTT
This sequence comes from Bombina bombina, assembly GCF_027579735.1. Classification (NCBI taxonomy): domain Eukaryota; kingdom Metazoa; phylum Chordata; class Amphibia; order Anura; family Bombinatoridae; genus Bombina; species Bombina bombina. The sequence continues at coordinate 70,795,494 of NC_069505.1, forward strand.
TTACTAGAAGCATTTTTTGCCAATGAAAGGATTTTGCAAAAATGTTTCCATTTCAAATTGAAATGCACCCACGCACATTTTATTTTTCACCTTTCTATCCCTTTAAGTATATGAAGGTTATGTATATATTATGATAGTGCTCACAAAAAATCATAATTTAAAAATCCTATAAAACGTATAAATGAGCTATTGTAATAAAAACGTAGTAAAAAAATTGTATTGTTAAACTGAATCTAAATTTGTAACAAAATTGTTCTGAAAATTTTTTATTTTATGGGAAAATGAAAATTCATCTTGAAATTATACAGATAAAAAAAAACATGTTTAAAGTGAAGGTAAACTTTGATGAATCAGTGCCCTGTTTTAAAAAATATTATTAAAAACAGGGGCACTTATTCATCAAAGTTTACATTTCACCGTTTTTTTAAAAATACTTACCTTTTATTCTGGAAGCCGTTCCAGCGCTTCCCCCATCCGTCGCAAGTCTCTTCTTACATCAACAATGAACATTCCGTCTTCCTCCCACTATCGCGTGGCCTCAGGAAATGTTTGCTCGGTGGGGGGGAAGCCGTGATTGGAGGAAGCCGGACGGACGGGGGAAGCGCTGGAACGGCTTCCAGAATGAAAGGTAAATATTTTTACAAAAACTGTGAAATGTAAACTTTGATGAATGAAAGTGCCCCTGTTTTTAATAGTAATTTTAAAAACAGGGCACTGATTCATCAACGTTTACCTTCACTTTAAGTTAAAGGGACAGGAAACCCCAAATTTTTCTTTCATGATTTGGATAGAACAAACAATTTTTTTTTTTTTTTTTTATTTTATTTATAACCAGCAGAGCATACAGAAATAAAAGAGAAGTCACATTTTGTGCCACGCAGGGCCCATGACAAGAACGAAAAAGAGAGATATAACATGAAGTTGTAAACAAATAATATTTGTCAATGTTGTTAATATTTCACAAAATTATGTTGAGTGCTCTGCTGAGGTTTTTTTTCCTTTTTTGGTTTGCAAAACAATTTCCTCGGGTGTCATGCCCCACATGACATCCCATACCAGTGAGAGAGTAAATTATATAATAAGACATAAAAACAACTACAACAACAAAAACAACAACAACAACAACACAAAAAGAGAAAGAAAAAAAAAAAACCTCCCACAATCAAGTAAACTATATTATTGACATTGTATATTTAGATTATTTGTTAGCCTCTGCTAATCCCTGTGACAGGGCCAGGTTAACACCTATGTATTACATCTAGGAAATTTAAGGTCTCTCTATGTGGTGTCTTTTAGATAAGCTCTAGAGTTCCCTTTAGTGGGGCTAGTTTGATCCTTATCTCAGCCTAAACCATGTTCAGCTCAACACTTGGGGTTCAAGCAAGGCATGGGGTAGAGATACCGTTTAAATAGGACAAGTCAGAGTTTTATATTATGTATCAGAGTACAGTGTAAGATAATTTAAGGGGAAAGAAGAGAGAAGACAAGGGAAGGGGGGAAGAAAAAAAAAAAAAAGGGAAGGGGGGAGCTAATCACTTTCGTGGAAGGAAGCAAATCAAAGGAGTGTTCATGACTCACCATATGCCAAGAAGAACTATTTCTGAATTTTTAAATGGAAAGATCAGATGGTCAATTTCTCTCTCATGAAGTGTTTTTATGAATGCTGCCCATTTGCTAAAAAAATCTCTTTATATCTGATTCCTTGTCGATAATTGTACCTTTTTGCTCTATTACACATTGTTTTTTTAAATAGTTCTTGACTTCAAGTAATCGTTGGTATTGTTCTCATTTTCCACTTTTTACAAATCAGATATCTAGAGGCTAGAATAGAGATGTTTATTAGTTTTTCATTGTTTTGATGACTATTTTCTCTGTTTAGGCATAGGATGATTTGGTATAGCGATAAAGTAAGCGTCTCGGCTTTCAAGGCAGTTTTAAGCCAGTATTCTAATTTGCTACAGAAATTTCTGATTTTGGGGCAGTACCAAAACATGTGTATAAGATCTGCTGCAAGATAAGAGCATTTAGGGCATTTATTAAACTGTTGATTGTGCACTCTGAGACCTCTCTCCAAAGTGAAGTAAGCCCTGTGGAGAAGTTTAATGTGCGCCTCTCGCCAAGTGGCCGATAAGGTGGTTGCTGCCACTTTATTAATTGAAAACTGGAGAGTTTTTGTTTCGATATTACTCTGGGGTATTAGGGAGGACCATGTCGCTGCCATCTTATCCAAGGTGGGGGCATTTTTTTTAGCACTAAGTGTATGATAGCATGCGGCAATAGACATATAACCATTTTTACTTAAAATTAACCAATTTTCCAGCTTGCCTAGCGTCCAGTGCCATCCTGCTTCTTTAGTTAGTTCAGTATTATAGTGTCTTATTTGCAGATATGCAAAAAAATCTTTATTGTTCAGATTATATTCACTCTTTAATTCTTCAAAGGTCTTAACACACTTTCTATCAGTGTTGATCAGACACGATATCTTGTTGAGGCCGTTACTATGCCATCGGTTAAAAACCGTGGAGTTTATACCTGCTTGAAATTGTGGGTTCCCTATCAAGGGGAGATGGTTTGAAACAGTGCTAGTAATTGCTAGAAGTTTGGTTATTTTCCACCAGGCCCTAATGAGGTTATATATGGTTTTAAGTCTCTTAATCTTTATTGGAAGTTTCTTTGGTAAGCAGTGAATCATAGCTAATGGGAGATATGGTTCACAGATGTTAAGTTCCAGCTCATTGTTTAATACATAGTTCTTGGCAAAGGTCCAATCCATTACATTGCGGGCTAGGAAGCTAAGATTATAAAATCTAATATTTGGGACTGCTAAGCCTCCATAGTCCCTTGGAGCAGTAAGTTTAGCAAGTGATATCTTAGATCTTCTCCCTTGCCATAAGAATTGTCTAAGCCACGTATTGATAGATCGAGTGTCTTTTTCTAACAAGATCAGCGGAACATTCTGCAAAATATAAAGAAGTTTAGGGAGAAGAATCATTTTAAATAGTTCTGACCGACCAGATATAGATAATGGTAAATATTGCCAATCTTTTAACTTCTCCTTGATATTGGTTAGTATAGGAGTTATGTTAAATTTATACAGGTTTTTTAGATCAATTGGTATACGTATACCAAGATATTTGAGAGATTCAGAGACCACACTAAACGGGGTGCTTAAAATAGAGCTATTGTTTCTTCTCAGCCAGAGTATCTTGGATTTTGATTTATTGACTTTATAGCCTGAGAAGGAACCAAAATGATCTGTTATTTGAAGAAGTTTTGGTATATTAAGTTTTGTGTTGGAAAGATAAATTAATAAATCATCCGCGTACAATCCGGTTTTTATCTCATAGTTCCGAATTTTTATACCATCGAGGGATTCCCTTATCATAATTGCTAAGGGCTCAATTGCTATGTCAAAGAGAAGCGGGGAGAGAGGGCAGCCCTGGCGTGTCCCCCTATCTATCATGATCGGAGAGGAAATGGTGTCATTTATTATCAATTGCGTATGGGATTGCTTATGTAGATTTTCTAAAAAATCAGAGAAGTTTCCTTTAATCCCGAATTTTAATAAAGATGTTATTATATGGTTAAAAATTACAGAGTCAAACGCTTTTTCAGCGTCGATTGACAGAATAGCTAAGTCAGGGGTGCCCGCTCTCTCCGCCTCTGAAGAGGGGAGGTTCTGGATATAATCCAGTGTAACAAGGAGTTCTCTAATTTTTGCCGCGGAGTTTCGTTTGTTAAGAAAGCCAGCTTGATCCATGTGAATAATTCTTATTAAAATAGATTGTAGTCTGTTTGCTAATATAGCAGTCATGATTTTATAATCAGAGTTTAAGAGAGCGATTGGTCTATATGACTCTTTTTGTTGTGGATCCTTTCCTCCTTTTAAAATCAAAGTCGTGAATGAAGAAGGGAAGGAGGGGAGGATCGGTTTACCATTAGTATATAACTCATTAAAAAGATTACTCAGATAAGGTGTTATTTCGGCTAATAAGATTTTATAAAATTCATTTGGAAGCCCATCTGGACCTGCTGCTTTATTAAGGGAAAGATTAGCAATTACTTTCTCTACCTCTTCTTTTGAAATAGGGGAATTGAGAATAGCTATCTCTTTGGGCGAAACTGAGGGACAGGTAATTTTGTTCCAGAACTCTGATGCTTGAAAAATATTGTACCCTCTACAAGTATATATATTTCGGAAGTATTCAGTAAATATATCCAATATTTCCACTGGTTTCGTTATCTGTTTCCCCTTGTGTGATAATCTTTCTATTATTGGTTTTTTCTCTTCATTTTTAACCAATTTGGCAAGCATTTTTCCAGATTTGTTGCCAAATCTGTATAATTTAGCCTGAAACCTAATTTCTCTATTGGTTTCTTGGGTCATTAAGAAAGTATCTGATAGACTTAGCACGAACATACTTTGCCCAATTTAGGGGAGTTTTCACAAGCAGATAATGATTGTATGAATTGACCAGGTAATTGTTCATTTCCCTTTCCTTTAATTTTAGTTTTTTAGATAATATGGCAGTATAAGCAATAATTTCTCCTCTGAGTACGGCCTTTGCTGTTTCCCAGAATATATCTGGGTGCTGTATATGTTCACTGTTAAAATTGAGATATTCAATAAATTTATCTTTGATCCATTTTTTAAATTTTGGATCTGTAGCTAGGTGATATGGGAAGAAGAATCGTGATATTTTGGGTTTAGGGTGGTCAAAATATAATTCAAGGGAAATGGGCCCATGGTCGGATAAGAGGATTGACATTATATCTGTTTTTACTTTTGATATTGGGATGGATTGGTTTATTAAAAATAAATCAATCCTAGAGAGGGTTTTATGAGCTTTTGACAGACAAGTGTAATCTTGGGTATCAGGGTTCTGGGCTCTATGCTTGATTTGATTAACTATTTTGGAGTCTAAATTATCTTTTTTCTGTTTTAGCTGTTTAGGATTGTTTCTAAGTCTATCTAAAGGACAATTTGGTGCCATGTTGAGATCACCTCCTAATATCAAATGCCCTTCACTGAATAGGAGAAGTTTGGACTGGATCGCATTCCAAAACTCTGGATCATTGGTATTTGGTCCATATATGTTACAGAGTGTATAAGTTATATGTGAGACTTTCATTTTTACTAGAATATATCTCCCCCCTAGAATCGGCCTAAGAGTGCAGAATCACCACCCCAGGTCTTTTCCCAATTAGTATAGCCACACCTCTTTTTTTCCCAGTGCTTGGTGCTACAAAAACTTCTTTGACCAATTGTGTCTTTAATTTTAGAGATTCCTTTAAATTTAAGTGGGTTTTTTTGTAGGAAGCCGATGTCGGCTTGGGTCTTTCGGAGATGGGCGAGTATCGCTTTCCGTTTAATGGGAGTTGAGATGCCTCCTACGTTCCAAGATATTATTTTTAGGTTATTTATTGTTTGTGCCATTTATATGAGGGATAGAAAAAGAAAAAGAAGAAAGAAAAAAAAAAAAAAAAAAAAGGGGGGGAGGGGAGGAAAGGGGGGGGGGAGAAAGAGGAGATATACATACATTGGACAAAAACCACCCTAACCCAAGGGGGTTCCCTAGCCTCAAGGCCTAGTTTCTCATTATACAACAGAATCATTTCTTAGTGAGATTGTGAGTTCAGGGACTTAAGAAAATTTTCAGCCAGTTGAGTATCCTCAAATAGATATGTTTTATCATTAGCTATCACTTTAAGTTTAGAGGGATATATTATAGTAGCACGTTGGCCATTCTTTATAAGCTTAGTGCAAATCGGGGCTAGCTCTCTTCTCTTGGCAGCTGTATAAGCAGAGAAATCTTGAAAAATTAAGATCCTGGCCTTGTCTATGAGAATTGGCTGATTTTTTCTAAAATATTGCAATATCATATTTTTGTCCTGAAAATTAAGTAGTCTTGCGATGACCGGTCTAGGGCAATTACCATTTCTAGTATCTGGGCGAGCGGGGCCTAGCCTATGGGCTCTCTCTACCAATATTGGATGATAAGTTGGGGGGATTCCAAGGGCCTTTATAAGGGTATCTGATATAAAGCGACATAAGTCATCGTATTGTTTGTCCTCTGGAAGCCCTATTATTCGTATATTATTTCTTCTAGATCGGTTCTCCAGATCTTCCAATTTATCAAGGATTTTTTGAATATTGTTACTTGAAGTTTCTAACTTAGAGTTATGACCTGTTGTTAGATCTTCTAAGTCTGACACTCGCTGCTCTACTTCTTGTAACCTATTAGAGAATTGCCTAATCTCTTGGGTTAGTGAGGAGATATCCTGTTTAATCTCTGCCCTAAGGGCATCAAATTTAGGTGTAAGAGCTTCTGTGATGCTTCCAGCCAAGCTTTGTAAATTGAGAGATTCTGAGGGAGATACTACATTGTGTAAGGTTGGTTGCGGTTCAGTAATAGGGTCCTGAGTATTTTTAGATTTCCTGTCTCTGTGTCTAGCTGCCATATTCGGTGATGGTGTCTTAGATGCAGTCAATAGAAATTTATCCATAGGCCACGTGATTGTTGTGCTGGTGAAGGAAGGGGATTTGTGAAAGATGTTTACCAAGTGAGTGATAAAAAAAAAAAAAAAAAAAGAGAAGGGTTTCTTTCTTTCCCTTTTCTCTCTTCTATAACCGAAGAGAGTTGGAGAAGTGTATTATTCTCGTGTGTGATTCCTCAGAAAGAAAAAAAATTAAGGGGGAGTGAGGATGTGTTAATGTGAGGGTGTGTAAAAAAAAAAAAGGTGTTTATCAGGGGGTGATAGTGGTGTGTTTAAAATGACCTGGGGTGACTAAAGTGAATTTTTAATGAGGACGTGCGTTTATTTTAATTAACAATATAGGTGTAGGTTTGTTAACATAAATAATTTAGAATATTCGTGTTTTATGGCAGAGACTCAGTTACAAAGAATTGATATCAATTTAGAGAAATGGTTTTTAAGGAATGTTCAGCTCTTAACGTTATCTGACCAACAAGCAACTGTTTTTTACATTAATATGAAGGCAGAGGAGATTGAACAAGGGTTCTCCTCGTCCATCTCTTATGTTTGTAACCTAAAAGAAAGTAGAGGTAGAAATTAGTGTTTCCAAGTCAATTGTCTCAGGAAATCAAGATCAAATTATTTTAGTAAATTCTTTGGTTGAGGTAGTCTTGTTTAATTAAGTGCTATGCATTCATCACTTCTTGAGTTTTGGTTATAAAAAATTATTGCTATTAATTCGAAGATAGAATTAATTCTTGTTAAATCAATTTATATCTGGGAGAAATAGTTTTGGCTAATTTTACTGTGTTGTTGGATTTGGTATCAAGATTGTATGTTTTTTTTTTCTATTTCCTTCGTGCCCCTGGTAAAGATTATCTATATTAATATAGAGAATAAGTATTTACTTATGCTTATGCCTCTATGCAATAGTAACAGGTTGATGTTGCTATGTTAATCAAGCAACTTTTTATATTTCAGCACAATGCTATTATAATAGTTACACAGAAAGCTTCAATTACAAACCTCTTAAAAAAACCAGTAAAGTAAAGATTAATACATTATTCTAGCAGACCAAAATATCAGGGCTATAACTGCGTAAAATTGCAATTATGTTACTAATATCATTAAAGTAGTATTGATACATTTAGTATACTTTGCATATGTCTCTGATACCTTTAATGGAGGGCACGATACCAACAATGGGGTTATCAAATTATTATCAGTATGTTCTTATAAGGTAATACTTTCAGGTTATCTTACTAATACTATATTGTGTAGTTAAGCTGCCCTAGGTTATATAACCAGTAACAGAGAAAAACTTAGAATGGTACCATATTGATTATTTTGCCGGTACTTATAGGCGAGAGTACTGGTCTAGCTGTATATGAGGAAATTAAGGACCTTTCTCAGTATCTGGCTACTTAATAACTTTTATACTTTATGTGTTATTTCTCATAAAAGCTATGTGCTCAGGTTTAGCATAAACCTTTCTATAATAGAGGGTATTTTTATCTTAATTTGTGAGTATAAATAGGGGAAATCATTTTACCAGTTTTCATAGAGACACTTTTCCCCCTTTTTCCCTTCTCTTTTCCCCCTTTCTCCCTCCTTTTCTTTCTTTTACATGGGTCCCCAAATCAATAAAGACTTTTCACTCTGTGCCTATATAGGTATATTATCGGCACTTTTTAATATTTTTAATAGAGACCACTATATGTGAAGGGGGAAAAAAAAAAAAAGGGTTAGATATTTGCTAGATCATGAATCAGTTCAGTTGCTACCAGCCCACGATTTTATCATGGGATATATAGGAAGTCCATCCCTAAGGTAGCAGTCTTTATATTGATTTCTGTGGACGTAGCAGAGGGGGTCAGGATATTTCAGATGAGAGAGCTGATAGCTGCTGGTTTGCGATAAGCAGGTAAGAATATTGTAATGTACATGTGTAGAGCTGGTGGTATGTTTTTGGAAAACACTGAAGAAGTACATGCAAGAGTCAATTTGCGCATTACATACTTTACCGGTTCCTGACCAGAGGCACACAGCATCCGAAGCGTCTTCTCCAAAAGACCGGGCTTCCCCTACACGCAGCACCGGTGGGAGGGGAAGCACGGGACAAACAAGAAGAGAAAAAGTCCCGGAGCAAGTTGCCTGCCTGTGAAGCTCAGCCCAGGCACCAAAGAGACCGAAACTGCCGAAGTCCGGGTGAGCCGTGTAGTGAAGGAATGAGATCCGGGGCCCCTCACGCAGCACCGGTGGGAGGGAAGATCCGGACCAATCAAGAGCAGCGTCCAGGGTATCACTGCGCCTCCACTTGTCTCCGTCACCAGAGACTCCGTGGCCCCAGACACACGATGATCCGCGTCCAGGCCAGCAGCGACCGGCGAGCCAGGAGTCCTCGCTCCAAACCAGGTAGGAGATGCGAGATTCACCGGGGCTGAGAGAGGCCGTGTGTTATAGCTTGGTCAGGATGGTTGGTTCAGCTCAGAGGTTTTTAGGAGATCAGATAGTGTTAGAGCCAAGACAGCAGTATTCGCTTAAGATCTTTGTTGTTTTTAGCCAGGTCCCAGCTTCCCTGTCCGAGATTCCAATAAGGTTCTGCCCTCTGGGTTAGCAAAAAAACGTTCATGAGGGCCAGCGGTGGGGTGAAGAGATCAGAGTAATACAGGCATTGAGTTTGCTAATTAGGCAAAGATTGTCCCCTCCGTGCTTCTCCGCTGTTTATTATAGCAAGTTACTGGTGATTCTGTTGCTTGGGTGTCAGAAGTAGAGAAGTTTTGTAAAGAAGCTTTGTAGGTCCTTGGGGATGCTGCTGCAGTTTAGTGCTTTGGAGTGGCACTAATTCGGACTCCGGTAGCGGTGGTATTGGCTATTCAAGCCGCCCTGGGTCTAGGGGTTTGGGCGCAGGTTTCCCGCCATCAGGATTGAAAGAAAGGTAAGTCAGAGCAGGTGTCTTGCATGACCATACACCTGAGCTCCTCCTCCGGAAGTCTAGAGTATGCAATTTTCTAGAACAAACAATTTTTAACAACTTTCCAATTTACTTATATTATCAAATTTGCTTCATTCACTTGTTATCCTTTGCTGAAGAAACAGCATCACACTACTGACAGCTAAATTATCACATTTAGTTAGTGCTATTTAAGGTGTGTGGTGATATACGTGCAGGACTCAACTGTGCAACCCCTAATTCTGATATGCTCCCAGTATCAGAAAAGGAAATCTAAAACAAGTGGGGGGAGGGGTGCGCTCTACTACAGAGCTGTGAGTGGGACTTTATATTATTTTAGCCTACTTATTACCTAATAAGTAGGCTAAAATAATATAAAGTCCCACTCACAGCTCTGTAGTAGAGCGCACCCCTCCCCCCACTTGTTTTATCACATTTAGTTAGCCAATCACAAGAGACAAATGTGTGCAGGCACCAATCAGCAATTAGCTCCCACTAGTGTAGGGTATGTCCGTATTCTTTTTCAATAAGGGATAAAAAGCACACTTGAAAATAGAAGTGAAGTTAATAGTGTCTTAAAATGACATGCTCTATCTGAATCATGCAAGTTTAATTGTGCTTTTCCTATCCCTTTAATGTCCATGGTAGCAATGCTAATTAAACTATGTTGCACTTGCTAACAAAATGATGTGAAATACAAACTTTTAATACAAAACTGAACTGCTTGTGCAATGCCGCCCCCTGCAGATTCAGAGCCAATCGGCCGCTACCAGGGGTGTCGATCAACCCGATCGTATGCGATCGGGCAGATTGATGTCCGCAGCCTCAGAGCAGACGGCTGGGTTAAGGAGCAGCTGCCTTTAGACCGCTGTTTCTTAACATTGCCTAAAATTGCATTTCCTATCTGAATCATGAAAGAAAAAATTTGGTTTCAGTATCCCTTTAAACAAGTGGGCTGAGTAGGTTAGTTCATTGGGAAGAGATTCTGCCAGTACTTAAAGGGATAGGAAAGTCACAATTAAACTTGCATGATTCAGATCGAGCAGGTCATTTTAAGACACTTTTAAATTCACTTCTATTTTCAAATGTGCTTCATTCTCTTAGTATCCCTTGTTAAAAAATGAATACGCACATATCATACACCAGTGGGAGCTGCTGCTAATTGGTGCCTGCACACATTTGTCTCTTGTGATTGGCTAAATAGATATTTTCAGCTTCCTGTCAGTAGTGCAATGCTGTGCCTTCAGCAATAGATAACAAGAGAATAAAGAAAATGTGATAATAGAATTAAATTGGAAAGTTGTTTAAAATCGTATGTTCTATCTGAATCATAAAAGAAAATTTGGGGGATTACTATCCCTTTAAGATGGTGGTGACAATTGTGGGGTGGGGGAGGGAAGGGAGCTGTTTGAGGTGGTCAGGGAGGAATCAGGGGGTGGGATGTGTCAGGTGGGAGGCTGATCTCTACACTAAAGCTAAAATTAACCCTACAAGCTACCTAATTAACCCCATCACTGCTGGACATAATACAAATATGGTGCGCAGCAGCATTTTGCGGCCTTCTAATTACCAAAAAGCAATGCAAAAACCATATATGTCTGCTGTTTCTGAACAAAGGGGATCCCAGAGAAGCATTTACAAACATTTATGCCATAATTGCACAAGCTGTTTGCAAATAATTTCAGTGAGAAACATAAAATTGAGAAAAAGTTAACGATTTTTTTTTTATTTGATCGCATTTGGCGGTGAAATGGTGGCATGAAATATACCAAAATAGGCCTAGATCAATACTTTGGGGTGTCCACTAAAAAGAAAATATATACATGTGAAGGGTTATTCAGGGATTCCTGACAGATATCAGTGTTATAATGTAGTTATTGCTAATTTTGAAAAACAATGGTTTGGAAATAGCAAAGTTCTACTTGTACTTATTGTCCTATAACTTGCAAAAAAAGCAAAGAACATGTAACCATTGGGTATTTCTAAACTCAGTACAAACTTTAGAAACTATTTAGAATGGGTGTTTTTTGGTGGTTGTAGATGTGTAACAGATTTTGGTGGTCAAAGTTAGAAAAAGTGTGTTTTTTCCATTTTTTCATTATATTTATATATTTTTTTAATGTAAATTATAAGATATGATGAAAATAATAGTATCATTAGAAAGTCCATTTAATGGCGAGAAAAACAGTATATAATATGTGTGGGCACAGTAAATGAGTAAGAAGAAAATTACAGCTAAACACAAACACCGCAGTAATGTAAAAATAGCCTTGGTCCCAAACGGTCAGAAAATGGAAAAGTGCTCTGGTCACTAAGGGGTTAAAAGGACTTTATACACTAGATTTTTTTTTGCATAAATGTTTTGTAGATGATCCATTTATATAGCCTATACAGATTTTTTTTTTTAAATGTATAGTTTTGCTAATTTTTAAATAATATTGCGCTGATTTTCAGACTCCTAACCAACCCCAAAGTTTTAGAAGAATACTGAGGTATACCTACTCCAGCGTGCTCCTGTTTGTGTAAAGAGTATTTTCATATGCAGAGAAAGGGGGAGGGGGAGTGTCTTCTTTTTTTGCTATAGAACCACTTGCAGTGGGTGTTCCAGTAACCTTTTAAACATTGCTAAACTAGGAGCTTCTAAGTAAGTTTTTAAAAGGTTTTATACTGGATTTTTAGATCAGCATCTGTGCATATTATTCTTTATTATAGTGTCTATTACATGCAGTTAAATGAAAATTGGTGTATAATGTCCCTTTAATATAGATGTGAATGCAAGTTCAAGTGCATTTTTTCAGTATTTGCTAAAAAAAAAAAAGTGCCATTTCTTAGGCTCCCTAGACAGGCCATAAAACAAATACTTTAACCTGCAATTTAGGCATGTGAACGGGCAAAAAATTTGTTTTGTCCAAAAGATTTGTTTCAGATTTTTTTAATTCTGGTTCGGTTGAATTTTGTCCATGCAGGCGTTCTGTTGGCAGAAATATTAGATTCAGATTTGTTACTGTTATTTCCAATGAGAACAGCTAATTTACGGCCAGATTACGAGTTTTGCGTTATGAGTGAAAAAGCCTCATAACACTTCTTTTTCACTACCGCTGCTATTACGAGTCTTGTAGGTACAGCTGTACTGCACTCCTTTTTGGCCTTAATGCAATGTAACTACCGTACCTTTCAAAAAGTCCTTTTTCAATGGGAATTCCATAGCGCCGGTATTATGAGGTTTACCTGGGAGGCCAGAAAGTGAGCGGTACAGCCTATACCGATAAGATTTGTTCCGCCATCTAAAGTCAGTAGCTATGGGTTTTGCGCTACAAAGCTGTAGCATAAAACTCATAACTAAATTGTTGCAAAGTACACTAACACCCATAGACTATCTATTAACCCCTAAACCAAGGCCCTCCCATATCGCAAATACTATAATACAATTATTAACCCCTAATCTGCCGCTCCGGACATCGCCACCACTATAATAAACATATTAACCCCTAAACCGCCGCACTCCCGCATTGCAAACACTAGTTAAATATTATTAACCCCTAATCTGCCGCCCCTACATCACAGCCACCACTATACTAAAGATATTAACCCCTAAACCTAACCCTAAATATAACCCTAACCCCCCTAACTTAAATATAATTAAAATAAATCAAAATAAAAAAACGAACTAATTCCTATTTAAAACTAAATATGTACCTATAAAATAAACCCTTAGCTAGCTACAATATAACAAATAGTTACATTGTAGCTAGCTTAGGTTTTATTTTTATTTTACAGGTAAGTTTGCATTTATTTTAACTAGGTAGATGAGTTAGTAAATAGTTATTAACTATTTGCTAACTACCTAGTTAAAATAAATACACATTAACCTGTAAAATAAACCCTAACCTGTCTTACACTAATACCTAACATTACACTAAAATTAAATACATTACATTAATTACATACAATTAACTAAATTACAAAAAAATTAAACACTTAATTACAAAAAAGAAAAAAGAAATTACCAGATATTTAAACTAATTACACCTAATCTAATAGCCCTATCAAAAATAAAAAAAGCCTCCCCAAAAATAAATAAATTCTGGAGTAGACTGTCCCTTTAAACAATGATGACATCACTGTTGTTGCTGATATATTGATTTTGCACTGGAATAAATCTGCACATCTGTAACCATATATACAATAAGCACAGACATAATGAGTGGAACCTATGGAGTAAGTGCAATTAACAGGTCTTATTGCATCAGGATTAAAAACCATAGCAAATCAGAGTACACAACACACATTTAATTTTGCCTCTTAAATGGACAGTCAATTCCAAATAAAACTTTCATGATTCAAATAGGGCATGTCATTTTAAACATCTTAATACTTCTATAATCTGTGTTTTGTTGAAAAAAAAATATCTAGGTAGGCTTAGGAGCTGCTGATTGGTGGCTGTACAAATATGCCTCCTGTTATTGGCTCACCCATGTGTACTGATGCTGTTTTAACAAAGGATACAAAGAGAAAGAAGAACATCTCAATCAGAATTAAATAATTGAAGTAAATTGGATAGTTGTTTAAAATTGTATTCTCTATCTGAATCATCAAAGAAAAATGTGGCTTTTAATGAATCAGACACAGCATGCAATTTCAAACAACTTTTCAATTTACTTCTAATATCAAGTTTACTTTATTCACTTAAGTATAATTTGTTACATAGCAGCCACAGGAGCAGTAATGCCCTACTGGGAGCTAGCTGAACACATTTAGTGAGCCAATGACAAACGGCATAAATGTGCAGCCACCAATCAAAAACTAGTTCCAAGTATTGGATTGATGCTTCTAAGCTTACCTAGGTATGCTTTTCAACAAAGGATACCAAGACAACAAAGCAGATTAGATAATAGAAGTCAAATGGAAAATTGTTTAAAATTACATGTTCTATCTGAATTTTTTTGAGCAACAGCAATGCACTACTGAGAGCTAGCTGAACAGATCCAGTGCCAGTGGGCCAATCTTGATAATCCAAGTAAACTGGAAATGTGTTTAAAATGTCTTGTTCTATCTGAATCATATACATATAATTTTAAAACTTGACTACCCTTTAAAACATATTTTACATGAAAGTTTAAATTAAAGCTGTTTATATTGCCAGAAATTGTCTGGGATTAGCAGGTCAGGGGACTTCTGGGTGTGGCCCTCTGGTGGTTTGTGATACACTGATATGTATTTATAAACTGATATTGAGCACACTGCACTGTATTATAGGGATATTTATCTATACACTGATAATGAGCACACTGCACTGTATTATGGGGATATGTACCTATACACTGATAATGAGCACACTGCACTGTATTATAGGGATATGTATCTACAGTATACACTGATAATGATCACACTGCACTGTATTATAGGGATATGTATCTATACACTGATAATGAGCACACTGCACTGTATTATAGGGATATGTATATATACACTGATAATGAGCACACTGCACTGTATTATAGGGATATTTATCTATACACTGATAATGAGCACACTGCACTGTATTATAGGGATATTTATCTATACACTGATAATGAGCACACTGCACTGTATTATAGGGATATGTACCTATACACTGATAATGAGCACACTGCACTGTATTATAGGGATATGTATCTATACACTGATAATGAGCACACTGCACTGTATTATGGGGATATGTACCTATACACTGATAATGAGCACACTGCACTGTATTATAGGGATATGTATCTACAGTATACACTGATAATGATCACACTGCACTGTATTATAGGGATATGTATCTATACACTGATAATGAGCACACTGCACTGTATTATAGGGATATGTATCTATACACTGATAATGAGCACACTGCACTGTATTATGGGGATATGTACCTATACACTGATAATGATCACACTGCACTATATTATTGGGATATCTATCTATACACTGATAATGAGCACACTGCACTGTATTATGGGGATATTTATCCATACACTGATAATGAGCACACTGCACTGTATTATAGGGATATGTATATCTACACTGATAATGAGCACACTGCACTGTATTATGATGATATCTATCTATAAACTGATAATGAGCACACTGCACTGTATTATAGGGATATGTATCTATACACTGATAATGAGCACACTGCACTGTATTATGAGGATATGTATCTATAGACTGATAATGAGCACACTGCACTGTATTATAGGGATGTGTATCTATAAACTGATAATGAGCACACTGCACTGTATTATAGGGATATGTATCTATACACTGATAATGAGCACACTGCACTGTATTATGGGGATATTTATCCATACACTGATAATGAGCACACTGCACTGTATAATAGGGATATGTATCTATAGACTGATAATGAGCACACTGCACTGTATTATAGGGATATGTATCTATACACTGATAATGAGCACACTGCACTGTATTATAGGGATATGTATCTATACACTGATAATAAGCACACTGCACTGTATTATAGGGATATGTATCTATAGACTGATAATGAGCACACTGCACTGTATTATAGGGATATTTATCTATACACTGATAATGATCACACTGCACTATATTATAGGGATATGTATAAATACACTGATAATGATCATACTGCGCTGTATTATAGGGATATGTATCTATACACTGATAATGAGCACACTACACTGTATTATAGGGATATGCATCTATACACTGATAATGATCACACTACACTGTATTATAGGGATATGTAGCTATACACTGATAATGAGCACACTGCACTGTATTATAGGGATATGTATCTATACACTGATAATGAGCACACTGCACTGTATTATAGGGATATGTATCTCTAAACTGATAATGAGCACACTGTACTGTATTATAGGGATATGTATCTATACACTGATAATGAGCACACTGTACTGTATTATAGGGATATGTATCTATACACTGATAATGAGCACACTGCACTGTATTATAGGGATATGTATCTCTACACTGATAATGAGCACACTGCACTGTATTATGATGATATCTATCTATAAACTGATAATGAGCACACTGCACTGTATTATAGGGATATTTATCTATACGCTGATAATGAGCACACTGCACTGTATTATAGGGATATGTATCTATACAGTGATAATGATCACACTACACTGTATTATAGGGATATGTATCTATACACTGATAATGAGCACACTGCACTATATTATAGGGATATGTATCTATACACTGATAATGAGCACACTGCACTGTATTATGATGATATCTATCTATACACTGATAATGAGCACACTGTACTGTATTATAGGATATATATCTATAAACTGATAATGAGCACACTGCACTGTATTATAGGGATATTTATCTATACACTGATAATGAGCACACTGCACTGCATTATAGGGATATGTATCTATACACTGATAATGAGCACACTGTACTGTATTATAGTTTTATATATATATATATATATATATATATATATATATATATATATATATATAAACTGATAATGAGCACACTGCACTGTATTATAGGGATATATATCTATACACTGATAATAAGCACAATGTACGGTATTATGGGAATATGTATCTATACATTGATAATGAGCACACTGCACTGTATTATAGGGATATGTAATGATACACAGATAATGAGCACACTGCACTGTATTATAGGGATATGTATCTATACACTGATAATGAGTACACTTAACAGTATTATAGGGATATCCTATATTATAAAAGGCCAAGTATTTGTCTGAAGCCGTCATGCGCAGTAGAGACAAACACTTGGCCTTGAGATAGGGAGCGCGAGGTACACAAACAGCTGTGAGGTCTGGGGAGCGCGAGGTAAGCTGATTGAAACAGCCTGTGGCAAGAGATATGGAGCGCGAGCTACTCAACAGCTGTGAGGTGTGCTGTGTGAGAAGCGGCCACGCGCTCCCCAGACCTCACAGCTGTTTGTGGCCGACGGGAGCATTGCAATGGGGGCGTGGCCGGGCGACACAATGGGCATGGCCGGATGTCGCAATGGGCGTGGCCAGGCGGGTGCCACCGCGATGGGGCGTGGCCGGGGCGGGGTCCCGCGATGTGAAGACTTCAAGACAGAGCCAGAGAGGGAGCAGGAGAGGGGGGGAGAGAGAGCCAAAGGGGGGAGAGACAAAGAGAAGGGGGGGAGAGCCAAAGAGAAGGGGGGGAGCCAAAGAGAAGGGGGGGAGCCAAAGAGAAGGGGGGGGGAGAGCCAAAGAGAAGGGGGGGGGGAGAGCCAAAGTGAAGGGGGGAGAGCCAAAGAATAGGGGGGGGGAGAGCCAAAGAGAAGGGGGGGGAGAGCCAAAGAGGAAAAAGAGCCAAAAAGGGAGCAGGAGAGGGGGGGGGGGAGAGAGCCAAAGGGGGGAGAGCCAAAGAGAAGGGGGGGAGAGCCAAAGAGAAGGGGGGGAGCCAAAGAGAAGGGGGGGGAGAGCCAAGGAGAAGGGGGGGGAGAGCCAAAGTGAAGTGGGGGGAGAGCCAAAGAGAAGGGGGGGAGAGCCAAAGAGGAAAAAGAGCCAAAGAGGGGGGAGAGAGAGCCAAAGAGGGGGGGAGAGAGACAAAGAGGGGGGGGAGAGAGCTAAAGGGGGGGAGAGCCAAAGAGGGGGTTGAGAGAGAGCCAAAGAGGAAAGAGAGCCAAAGAGGAGAGCAAAAGAGGGGAGAGAGCCAAAGAGGGGGGAGAGAGAGCCAAAGAGGGGGGGGGGCAGAGCCAAAGAGGGGGGGGGAGAGCCAAAGAGAAGGGGGGGGAGAGCCAAAGAGAAGGGGGGGAGAGCCAAAGAGAAGGGGGGGAGAGCCAAAGAGGAAAAAGAGCCAAAAAGGAGAGAGAGCCAAAGAGGGGGGAGAGAGAGCCAAAGAGGGGGGAGAGAGAGCCAAAGAGGGGGGAGAGAGAGCCAAAGAGGGGGGGGAGAGAGCTAAAGGGGGGGGAGAGCCAAAGAGGGGGTTGAGAGAGAGCCAAAGAGGAAAGAGAGCCAAAGAGGAGAGCAAAAGAGGGGAGAGAGCCAAAGAGGGGGGAGAGAGAGACAAAGAGGGGGGGGGAGAGCCAAAGAGGGGGGGGCAGAGCCAAAGAGGGGGGGGGGGCAGAGCCAAAGAGGGGGGTGCAAAGCCAAAGAGGGGGGGGGGAGAGAGCCAAAGAGGGGAGAGAGAGAGCAAAAGAGGGGGGAGAGCCAAAGAGGGGGGGGGCAAAGGGGAGGGGAGAGCCAAAGAGGGGGGAGAGAGAGAGCCAAAGAGGAAAGAGAGCCAAAGAGGAGAGAGAGCAAAAGAGGGGAGAGAGCCAAAGAGGGGGGGGAGAGAGAGCCAAAGGGGGGGGAGAGCCAAAGGGGGGGGGGAGAGCCAAAGAGGGAGGAGAGCAAAAGAGGGGAGAGAGCCAAATAGGGGGGGAGAGCCAAAGAGGGGGGGGGGGAGAGAGCCAAAGGGGGGGGAGAGCCAAAGAGGGAGGAGAGCAAAAGAGGGGAGAGAGCCAAATAGGGGGGGAGAGCCAAAGAGGGGAGGGGAGAGCCAAAGAGGGGGGGAGAGAACAAAAGAGGGGGGAGAGAGAGCAAAAGAAAGGAGGGAGAGAGCCAAAGAGGGGAGAGAGAGAGCAAAAGAGGGGAGAGAGAGAGCAAAGGAGAGGGGGGAGAGAAAGCAAAAGAGAGGGGGGAGAGAAAGCAAAAGAGAGGGGGGAAGAGAGAGCAAAAGAGAGGGGGGAGAGAGCAAGGGGTGGGACCGCTGTACTGCAAAAAATGGCCCGTGTACACGGGCTTTAGTACTAGTATATCTATAAACTAATAATGAGCACACTGCACTGTATTATAGGGATATATCTATACACTGATAATAAGCACACTGTATGGTATTATGGGAATATGTATCTATGCACTGATGAGCACACTCCACTGTATTATAGGGATATGTATCTACAGTATATACCGATATGAGCACACTGCACTGTATTATGGGGATAAGCATCTATACACTGAAAATGAGCACACTGCACTGTATTATAGGGATATGTATCTATAAACTAATATTGAGCACACTGCACTATATTATGCAGATATTTATATATACACTGATAATGAGCACACTGTACTGTATTATAGGGATATATATCTATACACTAATAATGAGCACACTGTACTGTATTATGGGGATATGTATCTATACACTGATAATGAGCACACTGCACTGTATTATGATATGTAGCTATACACTGATAATGAGCACACTGAACTGTATTATAGGGAAATGCATATATACACTGATAATGAACACACTACACTATATTATTGGGATATGTATCTATACACTTATAATGAACACACTGCACTATATTATTGGGATATCTATCTATACACTGATAATAAGCACATTGCACTGTATTATAGGGATATGTATCTATACACTGATAATGAGCACACTGCACTGTATTATAGGGATATGTAACTATAAACTGATAATGAGCACACTGCACTGTATTATAGGGAAATGCATATATATACTGATAATGAGCACACTGTACTATATTATTGGGATATGTATCTATACACTGATAATGAGCACACTGCACTGTATTATAGGGATATGTATCTATAAACTAATATTGAGCACACTGTACTATATTATGCAGATAATTATATATACACTGATAATGAGCACACTGTACTGTATTATAGGGATATGTATATATGCACTGATAATGAGCACACTGCACTATATTATAGGGATATGTATCTATACACTGATAATGAGCACACTGCACTGTATTATAGGGATATGTATCTATGCACTGATAATGAGCACACTGTACTGTATTATGGGGATATGTATCTATATACTGATAATGAGCACACTGCACTGTATTATAAGTATATGTATCTATACACTGGTAATGAACACACTGCACTGTATCATAGGGATATGTATCTATACACTGATAATGAGCACATTGCACTATATTATAGGGATATGTCTCTATACACTGATAATGAGCACACTGCACTGTATTATAGGGATATGTATCTATACACTGATAATGAGCACACTGCACTGTATTATAGGGATATGTAGATATGCACTGATAATGAGCACACTGCACTATATTATAGGGATATGTATCTATACACTGATAATGAGCACACTGCACTGTATTATAGGGATATGTATCTATACACTGATAATGAGCACATTGCCCTATATTATAGGGATATGTCTCTATACACTGATAATGAGCACACTGCACTGTATTATGGACTGGCTGCTAAGATTTACATTTGTGGTTAAAAAAATAAATAAAGATAGCAAGAGAACGAAGAAAAATTGATAATAGGAGTAAATTAGGTTGATTAAAATTTCATTCTCTATCTGAATCATGGAAGAAAAAATTTGGGTTCAGTGTGCCTTTAACCAGAGTTCAGATCTCAGGTTAATTTTATAAATGGGCCCCAAATGACCCCAAAATACAGTGTAGTGTATTTTATTAATAAAATAAAGATAGCAGAATTTTGGGGGTAAAGTTGGCGGGAGTGGGTTGCTAGAAAAAAAAAAAAAAAGACACTGAAAAGTGCCTTTACATTGCTGTCTATGTGAACTGTGTGTTCCCAGTAAATATATATTTATATGCTTATATACATATATATTTATGTGTATATACACATATTAACACATAAATAAATATATATGTATATAGTCATATATGTATATTTACACTTTGCTGCCATCGATAGGCAACTTATACCCCCTTCGCTGCACAAGGTTCTCATACTGTATCTCACGTCATAGGAACGAAGCACAAATAGAATCCTATGGAAGTGCACTCTCGTGAGCGCAATGCTTCCCATCAATGTGAACACGGGCTCTTCGCTGCACAAGGTTCTCATACTGTGTCTCACGTCATAAGAACGAGGCACCCATGGAATCCTATGGAAGTGTGCTCTCATGAGCGCAATGCTTCCCAGCAATGCGAACACCGGCTCTCGTTTGCATTGCTGACAAGAAATACCAGTGCACAATAGCGTGCGCTGGTATTAAACAGTGGAGCACTAAATATCGCTTTCCCTAAAGCGATATTTAGTGCTCCACTTATAATCTGGCCCTTAGTGTTTAATGTCCCTTTAAGATACACAAGTGTCTTGGGGTGGCCTCTATCTCAGAAATGTGTATACCTGCTGCTACAGCAAACTACATTCTCACAACAGGAAGGAAGCTCACCTCATGTGTATGAGCTTGTCATGCATCAATATACATTTTTTTTTCCAGGCAAGTAAGCTACAGAATTTACATTATTTCAATTTATGCTTCAGCAACCTCAGAGCTGTGACAGGGAACAGATGTTTTCAAATACAAGCAACCCATTACACTATTTTCTGACATCCTTGAGTGCATATAAATATGTCCATTCACATCTTGCAAGGGCAGCCTCTATTTCATCTCAATTGTCTTTTTCTAGGAAGGCCAATACTATTCATTCTCTGGATTGTTTGATTTATTGTCAATCAAGTTTGCTTATCCTTCTGCATTTAACTCCTCTCTCTGCTAAAGAAAAGTGCAGCATAAAGCGCGTACGGTGAAAGGTTCTAATGAAGTAGTGTTTAAAAGGAACATCATTTGTATTATGAACGTTTGTTCAGAACGATATAACACGTCTTTCTATTTTATTTTGTCTTTCATAAAATACTGCTGTTCTCTGCTAATCCTGCACAATCCTTTGTGATTCAGCTTTTTAACTCCCCGGCATGTGGTTTCAAGGGACATTAAACCTCGAAAAAATGTCTTTTTCACATGAAAGAGCAGCAATTACACATGTTAACTATTTTTTTTAAGGGACAAAATAGATAATATTAAAGCTGTTTAAAATGTTACTAAAACTGAACAGAAATGTATGTTTTGCAACCTGTCTAACTAATACTTACTGGATGATATGGAGACGTCCCACAGCAACATTGATGGTCTAAAACACACCCCTACAAATAAAGGAAACAAATATATTAAAGGGACATTACACACTAAGTAAATGCTAAATTGAATGATGCATTCAAAGAAAAGATTAGTCCGAAAATAACATGTAGATGTTGTTTTTAAAGTTTCATTAGCGGTTTTATATTTACAAAACAAGTGTAAAGTTTTAATGACTATAAAACAATGGGGGCTGCCATGTTATAACTTAGGTTACCTTCTCTGCTGTGGTCAATTAGGGACAGTTATAAATAGGTCACTAGAATGTGCAGACAATGGCTGGGTGGAATATAACAGTGTTCTACACTTCCATTGCTAACAGGAACTGAAAAGCTCACAATTTCAGAATGGAATTACTTGAAAAGGAGACAAAATAAATAATGAAAGTCTATTGCAGACTTTTTATTATTTATACGATTTATCATTTCATATTACCATCTCAAAATGTTTAATGTCTCTTTAAAGGGGCGTTTTATTCTCATATGGAAAATCACTTAAAAGTGGTGCAGCATATCTTAAAAAGTTGACTAGAAAATGTTAAAAAAAGAACTATGTAAAGAAGGAAAATATTTTACCTAAGAATGTCCTTAGTAACCACATCCAATTGTAAAGGAAATTAATTCAATCATAATGTTTGAATGGAGAGTGTATCTGCATGTAAACAGTCATTTTACTATCCTTCTCAGTTTAAGTAACTTTAAAGGGATAATGAACCCACATTTTTTCTATATTGATTCAGATACAGCATGCAATTTTAAGTAACTTTCTAATTTACTCATATCATCATTTTTTCTTTGTTCTCTTGGTATC
This sequence comes from Bombina bombina, assembly GCF_027579735.1. NCBI lineage: Eukaryota > Metazoa > Chordata > Amphibia > Anura > Bombinatoridae > Bombina > Bombina bombina. The sequence goes on from NC_069505.1 coordinate 70,818,714, forward strand.
TTTATTTGCAAAAGCAGGAATGTAAGCTTACAAACTGGCCCATCTTTGGTTCAGCACCTGGGCAGCGGTTGCTCATTGGTGGCTAAATGCAAGCTTTCCAGGGTGCTGAACCAAAAATGGGCCGGCTCATAAGCTTTACATTCCTGCTTTTCAAATAAAGATACCAATAGAAAAAAGAAAAAATAATAATAGGAGTAAATAAGAAAAGTTGCTTAAAATTGCATGCTCTTTCTGAATCATTATAGAAAAATAAATTGGGTTCAGTATCCCTTTAATATGACATTTTACAAGATTATGGTGAAATCCCACAAGATAACACAGTGAAGCAAAATGTGAATGCAATATATAATTGCATCATTTAAATGGATCCAAAAAAATGTCCCTTTAAAGCCTCACTGTGTTTTAGCAGAGCTAGAAGAATTAGTGGCACCAAGGTTGCCGAGAGGAGAGTTTAAAATAGGAGCTACATTTAATGCTGGAGGCCAGATATGTTCTTCTGCACAGAACACATCTTCCTGGTACATAAATATCATGCAGTGTATCAGTGGCACAGCTATTGTAGGCGCTCTCTGTGCAGGAAACAGACAGTGGTTTAATCAGCTGTGATGTTAGTTATAGGTAGCGCTGGGCAGTTATTTAATATCTAATTGTCTGCCATACCTGCAATATTAGTCCTATGCTGACCAATGGGGGGATGTCTGTTTGACTTACAATTATAAATAAAGGGATATGAAACCCTAAAATTCTCTTTTGTGATTCAGACAGTTCAGACTATTTAAAAAAAAAACAAATTTGGTTTGTTTCCTTGCTGTTCTGTATTGAAGAGATACCTAAGTGTCTGAGCATTACATGGCAGGAGTTAGTGCTGTCATCTATTGCACCTGCAAATTGATAACATTCTTGCAAAACTGTTAGTGTTCCAGACATGTGCCCGCTCATGAGTTTACAACCTTGCTTTTCAACAAAAGATACCAAGAGAGCAAAGAAAATATGATAATAGAAGTAAATTAGAAAGTTGTTTAAAAAAAAATCATACTGTATCTGAATTGGGAAAGAAAGAGTTTGGGTTTCATATTTAAATCCTATGAAATAGCCTTGTGGTAATGCAACACTAATTCACAGTGTTGTATGCTAGCCCTTCTCCACAAGGCTGCTTTTCTTAAAAGGACTGTCAAGTCAAAATAAAATAGATTCAGATAGGACATGCAATTTAAACAACTTTCCAATTTACTTCTATTTTAAAATGTGCTTTGTTCTCTAGGTATCCTTTGTTGAAAAGCCACAGGTCGATCTCAGGATCTGCTCTGTTGGGGGTTAGCTGAAAACATTGAATGTGACCTGGGGCAGTGTCATGTCATGTGACAGATGGAAGGATTAACCAGGATTATACTTATTGGGGAGGGGACTAGCTATTTTCTGCAAACCAACGGCCCCATTTATTAAATTGCAGATTTGGGGCTCCTGCAACTACTTTGCCTCTGCACCACCTAAAGCATGGTAGAATTAAAGGAACATTCCATTCCAGTCAAAATTAAAATGCACATAGATGAATTACATTTTTGAATAAAAACATGTTTACAATATACACCTATTTGCAAATATGCTTCTAGTAAAAGTTATCACTGTTTTAGTGGTATCATTTTTCTCTGCACGTGCATGTGAAGAATAGCTAGATATTTTCAGTGCACCAGCATTTTAAATACTGCAGCTGCATAGAGAGCCAGTGGGGCTTGTATCATGTCAGCAACTAACACATTGAGTTATTACCAGATAAAACAAGCACCTTTCTGAGGAAGTACTGTTTAAAATGCTGGTGCAGAGAGCATACATGAATACGCTTTTTAAATAGCTATAGCTTTTACTAGAAAAAAAATGCTTGTATTCAAAAGCAAAAATCACTCATGTGAATTACAATTCTGTCTGGAATTTCCCTTTAAATAATCCCAATCTGATCTGACTGGAATAATTGACAGACCCTGCTCATACATCATTGGCCATGTGTGCAATGTTAAATGTGCAGTTTTCCAGGAATCTTGTCCGCCAATCCTTTAACAAACTGGGCCCATTGACTTTTATAAGCGACTTAGGTAGCTGTAAGAGGAAGCAGGAGATTTCAAACCATGACAAATCTGCAAAATGTGGGACAGCTGGAATATGTGATAAAATAATATAACTTAATAAAAGGACATGAAACCCAAAATATTTCTTTCAAGATTCAGATAAAACATAACATTTTTAACAACTCACCTGTTTACTTCTATTATCTAATTTGTTTTGTTTTCTAATATTCTTTGTTGAAAAGCATACCTAGGTACAGTGCTGGATTGTCCTGCCGGGATATCGGGAATTTCCCTGGTGGGCATCCTGCGCCGTAGGGCCATATACTTCTTCAGGGAGGTCACAGAGCGACCTTGTGCAATTGCATAGTGCATTTCTTCAAGGCTGCTTTGCTCCAGACAAAGGTGTGGGGGCCCATGGCAGCTAAAAAGAGGCCCTAGGCAAGGTGGAGGGTTAAAAGTAGGGCCTGGGGTGGAGGTCTTGAAATATTTCCAGGTCGGGTCTGATTTCTCAGTCCGGCCGTACCTAGGTAGGTTCAGGAGAAGCAAAGTGCTACTGTGTCCTAGATAATGATTGGTCGCCGTAGATATATGCCTCTTGTCATTGGCTCACCTGATGTTTTTAGCTAGTTCCCATTATTGGATTGCTGCTTCTTCAACAAAGAATACCAAAAGATTAAAACAAATCTGATAATAAAGTAAATAAGAAAGTTTTATCAATCATGACATTTTAAAAATGGGTTTCATGTCCCTTTAAAGTCCAAATGTATCCGTCCTTTATAGATAATTTATCATACATCTGATAAGGTAATGAGTAAAAAATTAAATGAAAAAGGTATAGAGGTCTCGCCTAACACTTTTATAACTGACCCCTGAATTGTTGACAAGTCTCTTAGATTTTAAAGGGGAAGTCTAGTCAAAATTATACTTTCATGATTCAGGTAAAGCAAAACACTTTCCAAAATACTTTTATCATCAAATTATTTTATTTTCTTTGTATTCTTTGTTAAAAGCTAAACCTAGGTAGGTTTTTTCTAATCCCTTGTAAGCCGCCTCTTATCTCTGCATTTTGACAGTTTTTTACAGTTAGACAGCGCTAGTTCATGTGTGCCATATGGATGACATTGTGCTCACTCCTATTGAGTTATTTATGAGTCAGCACTGATTGGCTAAAATGCAAGTCTGTCAAAAGAACTGAAATAATGGGGCAGTCTGCAGAGGCTTAGATACAAGGTTCTCACAGAGGTATAAAGTGTATTAATATTCTGCACATAGTGCAGAATTATATAACATTATCTTAGCGGCAGCTTTCTAATTCAAATGGATAGTGAGATGTTTTATTCCAAAGTTTTACTTTCCTGGTCTCCGCTCCAGGCTCTACTAAGCGGGTCTTGTTTTTCAAAAGCGCTTTGCAGGCTTGCTGTCTGGTCGCAGTGCGCCCGTTAGCGCCATTGAACTGATTGTAGCTCACTCCTGCTACCAGACCAGAGTGGGAGCGAGCGACATTCAGTTCAATGGCGCGATTGGGCGTGCTGTGAATAGACAGCGCGCCCGCAAAGTGCTTTTGAAAAACAAGACCCGTTTAGAAGAGCCTGGAGCGGAGACCAGGAAAGTACAATTTTGGAATAAAAAATCCCAATTCATTTGAATTAGAAAGGTGCCGCTAAGATAATGTTATATAATTTAGCACTATGAGCAGAATTATATAACATTATTTTGTTCATTTACTATCCCTTTAATATAACCGTGTTTGTTATGTAAAACTGGGGAATGAGTAATAAAGGGATTATCTGTCATTTTAAACAATAACAATTCTGGAGTAGACTTTCACTTTAAACAAATGTGTTAAGCCATATATTAGATATCAAGTGACTATTTGTTTCTTATGAGCATTAAGGCTGCCATTGATAATGTTTTGGACTGCAATGTTCACAGCCAGGGAACCTGTCAAACCAGGTCTGGGGTAAGCTGGCAGCATTTGCTGCTCACATTTATCATTGCACACACAAAACATTGCCCCTGTTCCTATGCAACCACATGTACACGTGCATGGCTTGTTAATCATCTTTGACAGATCAGTCTTAGGTGGTTTAAAGAGACATAAAAAGTTTTTCATTCATTAGTCATATAACATATGTGATTCTAAACAACTTTCTCATTTACTTCAATTATCTAATTTGCTTCTTTCTCTTGGTGAAGAGCATACATAGGCCTAGATTTAGAGTTGGGCGGTAGCCGTCAAAACCAGTGTTAGAGGCTCCTAACGCTGGTTTTTACCGCCCTCTGGTATTTGGAGTCAGTCATTAAAGGGTCTAACGCTCACTTTCCAGCCGCGACTTTTCCATACCGCAGATCCCCTTACGTCAATTGCGTATCCTATCTTTTCAATGGGATCTTTCTAACTCCGGTATTTAGAGTCGTGGCTGAAGTGAGCGTTAGAAATCTAATGACAAAACTCCAGCCGCAGAAAAAAGTCAGTAGTTAAGAGCTTTCTGGGCTAACGCCGGTTTATAAAGCTCTTAACTACTGTGCTCTAAAGTACACTAACACCCATAAACTACCTATGTACCCCTAAACCGCGGCCCCCCCCACATCGCCGCCACTCTATAAAAATTTTTTAACCCCTAATCTTCCGCTCCGTACACTGCCGCCAACTACGTTATCCCTATGTACCCCTAATCTGCTGCCCCTAACACCGCCGACCCCTATATTATATTTATTAACCCCTAATCTGCCCCCCACAATGTCGCCTCCACCTGCCTACACTTATTAACCCCTAATCTGCCGAGCGGACCGCACCGCTATTATAATAAAGTTATTAACCCCTAATCCGCCTCACTCCCGCCTCAATAACCCTATAATAAATAGTATTAACCCCTAATCTGCCCTCCCTAACATCGCCGACACCTAACTTCAAGTGTTAACCCCAAATCTGCCGATCGGAGCTCACCGCTACTCTAATAAATTTTTTAACCCCTAAAGCTAATTTTAACCCTAACCCTAACACCCCCCTAAGTTAAGTATAATTTAATTCTAACGAAATAAATTAACTCTTATTAAATAAATTATTCCTATTTAACTCTAAATACTTACCTGTAAAATAAACCCTAATATAGATACAATATAAATTATAATTATATTATAGCTATTTTAGGATTAATATTTATTTTACAGGCAACTTTGTATTTATTTTAACCAAAATAAATTACCTGTAAAATAAATCCTAACCTAAGTTACAATTAAATCTAACACTACACTATCAATAAATTAATTAAATCAAATATCTACAATTATCTACAATTAAACCTAACACTACACTATCAATAAATTAATTAAATACAATATCTACAAATAAATACAATTAAACCTAACACTACACTATCAATAAATTAATTAAATACAATATCTACAAATAAATACAATGAAATAAACTAAAGTACAAAAAATAAAAAAGAACTAAGTTTTTTCGATCGGTGAACCTGGTATGGTGAAGATAAGGTAGGAAGATCTTCAGAGGCTTAGTGTTAGGTTTATTTAAGGGGGGTTTGGGTTAGATTAGGGGTATGTGTGTGGTGGGTTGTAATGTTGGGGGGGTATTGTATGTGTTTTTTTTTACAGGCAAAAGAGCTGAATTCTTTGGGGCATGCCCCGCAAAGGGCCCTGTTCAGGGCTGGTAAGGTGAAAGAACTTTGAACTTTTTTAATTTAGAATAGGGTAGGGCATTTTTTTATTTTGGGGGGCTTTGTTATTTTATTAAGGGGCTTAGAGTAGGTGTAATTAGTTTAAAATTGTTGTAATATTTTTCTAATGTTTGTAAATATTTTTTTATTTTTTGTAACTTAGTTCTTTTTTATTTTTTGTACTTTAGTTAGTTTATTTCATTGTATTTATTTGTAGATATTTTATTTAAATAATTAATTGTAGATAATTGTTGGTATTTTATTTAATTAATTTATTGATAGTGTAGTGTTAGGTTTAATTGTAACTTAGGTTAGGATTTATTTTACAGGTAATTTTGTAATTATTTTAACTATTTTAGCTATTAAATAGTTCTTAACTATTTAATAGCTATTATACCTGGTTAAAATAAATACAAAGTTGCCTGTAAAATAAATATTAATCCTAAAATAGCTATAATATAATTATAATTTATGTTGTAGCTATATTAGGGTTTATTTTACAGGTAAGTATTTAGATTTAAATAGGAATAATTTATTTAATAAGAGTTAATTTATTTCGTTAGAATAAAATTATATTTTATTTAGGGGGGTGTTAGGGTTAGGGTTAAAATTAGCTTTAGGGGTTAAAAAATTTATTAGAGTAGCGGTGAGCTCCGATCGGCAGATTAGGGGTTAATACTTGAAGCTAGGTGTCGGCGATGTTAGGGAGGGCAGGTTAGGGGTTAATACTATTTATTATAGGGTTATTGAGGCCAGAGTGAGGCGGATTAGGGGTTAATAGCTTTATTATAGTAGCGGTGCGGTCCGCTCGGCAGATTAGGGGTTAATAAGTGTAGGCAGGTGGAGGCGACGTTGTGGGGGCAGATTAGGGGTTAATAAATATAATATAGGGGTCGGCGGTGTTAGGGGCAGCAGATTAGGGGTACATAGGGATAATGTAAGTAGCGGCGGTTTACGGAGCGACAGATTAGGGGTTAATAATAATATGCAGGGGTCAGCGATAGCGGGGGCAGCATATTAGGGGTTAATAAGTGTAAGGTTAGGGGTGTTTAGACTCGGGATACATGTTAGAGTGTTAGGTGCAGACGTAGGAAGTTTTTCCCCATAGAAAACAATGGGGCTGCGTTAGGAGCTGAACGCGGCTTTTTTGCAGGTGTTAGTTTTTTTTTCAGCTCAAACAGCCCCATTGTTTTCTATGGGGGAATCGTGCACAAGCACGTTTTTGAAGCTGTCCGCGTCCGTAAGCACCGCTGGTATCGAGAGTTGAAGTTGTGTTAAATATGCTCTACGCTCCTTTTTTGGAGTCTAACGCAGCCATTCTGTGAACTCTCAATACCAGCGGTATTTAAAAGGTGCGGCCAGAAAAAAGCCAGCGTTAGCTACGCACCCCTTTGGCCGCAGAACTCTAAATCTAGGCGTTAGGTAGGCTCAGGAACAGCAGTGTACCACTGAGAGCTAGCTGCTGATTGGTGGCTGCACTTGCGTCTCTTGTCATTGGTTCATCTAGTTCTAAGTAGTGCATTGCTGCTCCTTCAGTTAACGACACAAAGAGAATGGAGCACATTTGATGAAAGAAGCAAATTGTAAATTTGTTCAAAATCGCATGTTCTAGCTGAATCATGAAAGAAAAAAAACTGGGTTATGTCCCTGTCATGTCCCTATCCTCTCTGAGGTAGAAGGATAGTTAAAGGGATATGAAACCCAACAATTTTCTTTTGTGATTCAGACAGAGAGGTCGATTTACCAAATGTCTGTCGGACCTGATCCGCTCTCCATATTCAGCATTGCACCAGCAGCTCACAAGAGCTGCTGCTGCAACGCCGCCCCCTGTAGACTCGCGGCCAATGGGCTACCAGCAGGGAGGTGTCAATCGACCCGATCGTACTCGATCGGGTTGAATTGTGGCGATTCCTGTCCGCCTCATCAGAGAAGGCGGACAGGGTTATGGATCAGCGGTCTTTAGACCGCTGCTCCATAACTTCTGTTTCTGGCGAGTCTTCAGACACGGACCCTCAAGCTCCATCCGGAGCTTGATAAATGGGCCTCAGAGTATAAAAAATGCTTCAAATTTGCTTAATTCCTATGATATTCTTTGTTAAAGAAATACCTAGGTAGCACTACATAACAGGACAGTGATTCCATCTAATGCTCCTGTAACTTGATAACATTATTGCAAAACTGCTGCCAATATTGTGCTCAAGAAATGGGCCGGCTTCTAAGCATACATCCCAGCTTTTCAACAAAAGATACCAAGAAAACAAACAAAGAAAATTTGATAATAGAAGTAATATAGATTTTTCCTTAAAACGTAATGCTTCTTCATTTGAGATTGCAGAGTATAGCAAGCCTGCCTCTACGGCTACAGCGCCAAAGCGGCATCCATCGTTTGATAACTGGAGCGCTAAGTCTACAAGTTTATAAAAACCAGAAACATTATTGGCCAGAATACGAGTGGATCACTAAGAGTTACATGTAAGCGACATCAGGTTTATCGCGACTGTTTGCATGCGTCAGATGTAGCGTGTGTATTACAAGTTGAAAGTAACCGCATTCAGTTGAGCGCAAGTAAATTTAAATACATTACAAAGTACAGGTACACTCATAATAACTCTATCTTATAAAAATTATTAAAAATTATTAAAAAAAAAAAGCAGGCAAAGGGCTTTAACATAGAGATATGTAAATATGTATGTGTGTATATAAATATATATATATATATATATGTTTATATTTGTGTACATATGTATTTATATGTGTCTATATGTATTTACAAACATATATACACATATAAACACATAAATTCATATGTACACACATATAGATATATATAAGTGCATTGCACTCCTTTGCAGTTAAGTAGATTAAAACATGTAAAATCATATTCATGCAATATTCATATTTAATAGTGTTATACTGTGCATTTACTATAAGTATTTCACATTCTAATGTTCTGCACATAGCAGACTATCCATTTACATATAGATATTCATATATATATATATATATATATATTGTACCAAAATACCATGAGAAATATGTAGAAATATCTATTTATGAATAAATAGAACATATTATGCAATGTAAAGAATATTGGAATGTGAAATATTAATATAGACATGTCGGGTCAACGCACTTGAGAATATGGGATCGGGTTTGGATGCAAGTAGGGTAAAAAAAAAATCACTTTTTTTCCTCCATTGACTTCTATGGGGGAATACGTTAACGCGGTCTCAATATTATAATTTCGGCTTTTTGCATGCATTTGGTTAACGGAAACTTTTTACTTTCAACTTCTAATACGAGTGCTACCCAACGTGTGCAAAAAGCTTACTTGTAAAGCAGTTAGTATATGAACTCGAGCGATAAATACTGTTCCACACATAATCTGACCCTTTATGATGTTACTAATATTTAGCTCAGATATTGCGCACAGACAAAAGAGTTGCTTTTAATATGACATTAAGCAGTTAGCGATACTCAAGTATGACATATCACAAACCATTATATTAAAAATGCAATCCATTAGATTTTCTATTATAAATACACACGTAGCAATAGAGAATTACTTTTCTGACCCTTTTCATGAATATATTATGAGCCTTGATAGCATATTAATTAATCAATTATTAATAAATGTGCTTACATTTACAGAGGACAATATCCCGCAGGTGCAATTATCAGACTGTGGTCAAACAAAATCTTTCTTCATTTATTGGACAAATAATAATAAAAGGTACTGAACTATTCATAAAACAATCATCCTTTGTTCAGGCTCTTAAGGTGAAGAGTTGTCCGTGTCTCCAACAGCATAATTTATATGCTTTTTTCGCCTGCCTTTTCCAGGTGGCTCTGTGTTTTGGTTTTAAATATAGTTAATAAAGGGACATTGAATTTCTTAAAAAGGGCTAGATTACGAGTGGAGCTCTAACAATTACGCGCAATCGAAAAGGCATTTATTGCGGGTGTTTGCACGCGTTGTGTTTTTTCGCTTGTATTACAAACTGAAAGTAAATGCGATCACTTGAGCAAGTTAGCACGCGTCAAGTTAGCGTGACTTTAGAGCTGCAAAACAAAAAAGTATTACAAAACACATCAAAAATACATTACAATGTACACTTACACTCATAATAATACCATCTATTAAAAATGATTAGAAAAAAATGATCAATAAAGTTATAATGATCTCAGGAGTTAGAAAGAAAAAAATGGTGTTAGGAAAAAAAAGGACTGCAAAAGGCATAGAGATACTTTAAATACACATGTCTAAGTATGTATATGTATGTATATAAATATATATATGTGTGTTTGTGTGTACATGATTTGTATTTACTAGTTGATCAGGCTTCCCAGAGCTATAAAAAATAGACATACAAAAAATTAAACCTAATCCCTATGAAAATTAAAAAGCCCCCCCAAAATAAAAATCTAATGCTAAACTACTAATAGCCCTTAAAATGACTTTTTGTAGGGCATTGCCCTAAGTTAAACAGCTCTGTTACATTAAAAATAAACAAAGTCCTCCCTAACAATAAAATCTCCCACCCACTAAACCCCCCAAAATAAAAAAAACTAACACTAATAAACCTAATCTACCCATTGCCCTGAAAAGGGCATTTGTATGGGCATTCAGCTCTTTTTCAATGCCCTTAAAAGGGCATTCAGCTCTTTTGATATTTGCCCACAAAAAAACCCTAATCTAAAAAAACAAACCCCCCCCTCCAAAAAACAAAACAAAAAAACAACAACACTAAAGCCGCAAATAGGTACTGACAGTTTCAGAAGCCCGGTGGAGAAGGTCTTCTTCCAGGCGGGTCCATCATCTTCATCCACAGCGAAGGCAGCACGGAGTGGCGGTCCAGAGCAGTCTTCCCAGATATGGTCGATCCTCGGCGGCGGTCCTCGGCAACATGGAGGCTCCTCTTCATCTGATGTCCGTGGTATACTGAATATTGAATGCAAGGTACTGCAATCAATTTGGGGTACCTTCCATTCCTATTGGCTGAATTTTACAAAACAGCCAATAGGATTACAGTAGCTCTCATTTTATTGGCTGGTGATTTTTTTCAAAACAGCCAATAGAATGAGAGCTACTGAAATCCTATTAGCTGTTCAAATCAGCCAATAAGATTTCAGTAGCTCTCATCCGATTGGCTGATTTTGAAAATTTCAGCAAATATGAATTCAAGGTAACCCAATAAATATGGGGTACCTTGAATTCTTTCTTCAGTGTGCAGCAGACAATCGCATGAAGAGGAACCTCCACGCCTTTGCCAAGGACCGCCGCCAAAGGTTGCCGCATAGGATCGCCACCTCTGGGAAGACCGATCAGGACCTCCGCTCCATGCCACCTTTGCTGTGGATGAAGATGATGGACCCACCTGGAAGAAGACCTTCTCCCCCGGACTTCTGAAACCGTGAGTATCTATTTGTAGCTTTAGTTTTAGTTCTTTTTAAAAAATATATATATTTTTTTATTTTTTAACTTAGGGTTTTATTGGGCACTTTGAAAAAAAGGCTGAATGCCCTTTTAACCCCTTAATGACAGAGGACGTACCAGGTACGTCATAGGAAAAGCTCCCCTTAATGACAATTGACGTACCTGGTACGTCCTCTGTTGTTTGAAGTGCTGGAAGCGATCATGATCACTTCCAGCTGCTTACAAGGGATTGTAGTGATGCCTCAACATCACTGCAATTCCATAATTTACCCACCGATGAAGAGAGGGCCACTCTGTGGCCCTCTCTGCATCGGCTATTGCGGCTAACACATTCGTTGGTGGATGGGAGCAACTTATCTCAATTGTGTGGGCTGTTTGGTTTTCTCAGTTGTAGCCCGATCTGCTCTGTCTCACTGTCGGCGGTTGCGGCGGGGGGGGGGGGGGCGTGCGCGCGCGTGCACGCAACTTATGCCCTCCTGTTCCAAAAAAAAGTTGATGCAGTTGAAGGAAGGGTCTCTCCATTGTCAAGTAAGGGATCTGGGAGGGGGAGGGATGTAGATTATTGAGGGGGGCCAGCTACACTACAGAAAACGAATGTTTTAAATAAAAAAGTAAAAAAAAAACAATTTTTGGGGGCAAATTGGGTACTGGCAGACAGCTGCCAGTACCCAAGATGGCGGCAAATAGGTAGGGGGGAGGGTTAGAGAGATGTATGGGGGGATCAGGGAGGTTGTGAGGTAAGGGGGATCCATCACTGCAGACTGTATGAAGAAAATAATAAAAAAAAATTAAAAAAAATGCTTTTTATTTCAGTACTGGCAGACTTTCTGCCAGTACTTAAGATGGCGGGGACAATTGTGGGGTGGGGGAGGAAAGAGAGCTGTTTGAGGGAGGTCAGGGGGGATCAGGGGGTGGGATGTGTCCGATGGGAGGCTAATCTCTACGCTAAAGCTAGAAATTAACCCTACAAGCTACCTAATTAACCCCTTAACTGCTGGGCATATTACAAGTGTGGTGCGCAGCAGCATTTAACGGCCTTATTATTACCAAAAAGCAACACCAAAGCCATATATGTCTGCTATTTCTGAACAAAGGGGATCCTAGAGAAGCATTTGCAACCATTTGTGCCATAATTGCACAAGCTGTTTGTAAATAATTTCAGTGAGAAACCTAAAATTGTGAAAAATGTAACAGTTTTTTTTTATTTGATCGCATTTGGCGATGAAATGGTGGCATGAAATATACCAAAATGGGCCTAGATCAATACTTTGGGATGTCTTCTAAAAAAAAAATATATACATGTCAAGGGATATTCAGGGATTCCTGACAGATATCAGTGTTCTAATGTAACTATCGCTAATTTTGATAAAAAGTGGTTTGGAAATAGCAAAGTGCTACTTGTACTTATTGCCCTATAACTTGCAAAAAAAGCAAAAAACATTTAAACATTGGGTATTTCTAAACTCGGGATAAAATTTAGAAACTATTTAGAATGGGTGTTTTTTGGTGGTTATAGATGTGTAACAGATTTTGGGGGTCAAAGTTAGAAAAAGTGTGTTTTTTTCAATTTTTTCCTCATATTTTAAATTTTTTTTATAGTAAATTATAAGATATGATGAAAATAATCATATCTTTAGAAAGTCCATTTAATGGCGAGAAAAACGGTATATAATATGTGTGGGTACAGTAAATGAGTAAGAGGAAAATTACAGCTAAACACAAACACTGCAGAAATTTAAAAATAGCCATTGTCATTAAGGGTAAGAAAATTGAAAAATGGTCCGGTCATTAAGGGGTTAAGGACAGTGAAAAACGCCGGCTTTTTTCTGGCCGCACCATAAAAATAACTCTGGTATTGAGAGTCCACATAAAGGCTGCGTTAGGCTCCAAAAAAGGAGCGTAGAGCATATTTAACGCAGCTTCAACTCTCGATACCAGAGTTGCTTACGGACGCGGCCAGCCTCAAAAACGTGCTCGTGCACGATTCCCCCATAGGAAACAATGGGGCTGTTTAAGATGAAAAAAAACCTAACACCTGCAAAAAAGCCGCGTTCAGCTCCTAACGCAGCCCCATTGTTTGCTATGCGGAAACACTTCCTACGTCTGCACCTAACACTCTAACATGTACCCCGAGTCTAAACACCCCTAGCCTTACACTTATTAACCCCTAATCTGCCACCCCCGCTATTGCTGACCCCTGCATATTATTATTAACCCCTAATCTGCAGCTCCGTAAACCGCCGCTACTTACATTATCCCTATGTACCCCTAATCTGCTGCCCTAACATCGCCGACCCCTATATTATATTTATTAACCCCTAATCTGCCCCCCACAACGTCGCCTCCACCTGCCTACACTTATTAACCCCTAATCTGCCGACCGGACCTGAGCGCTACTATAATAAAGTTATTAACCCCTAATCCGCCTCACTATCCCTATAATAAATAGTATTAACCCCTAATCTGCCCTCCCTAACATCGCTGACACCTAACTTCAATTATTAACCCCTAATCTGCCGACTGGAGCTCACCGCTATTCTAATAAATGTATTAACCCCTAAAGCTACGTATAACCCTAACACTAACACCCCCCTAAGTTAAATATAATTTACATCTAACGAAATTAATTATCTCTTATTAAATAAATTATTCCTATTTAAAGCTAAATACTTACCTGTAAAATAAATCCTAATATAGCTACAATATAAGTTATAATTACATTGTAGCAATTTTAGGATTAATATTTATTTTACAGGTAACTTTGTAATTATTTTAACCAGGTACAATAGCTATTAAATAGTTAAGAACTATTTAATAGTTACCTAGTTAAAATAATAACAAAATTACCTGTAAAATAAATCCTAACCTAAGTTACAATTAAACCTAACACTACACTATCATTAAATTAATTAAATAAAATATCTACAATTACCTACAATTAAACCTAACACTACACTATCAATACATTAATTAAATACAATATCTACAAATAACTACAATGAAATAAACTAACTAAAGTAAAAAAAATAAAAAAGAACTGTTACAAAAAATAAAAAAATATTTACAAACATAAGGAAAATCTTACAACAATTTTAAACTAATTACACCTACTCTAAGCCCCCTAATAAAATAACAAAGCCCCCCAAAATAAAAAATGCCCTACCCTATTCTAAATTACTAAAGTTCAAAGCTCTTTTACCTTACCAGCCCTGAACAGGGCCCTTTGCGGGGCATGCCCCAAGAAGTTCAGCTCTTTTGCCTGTAAAAAAAAACATACAATACCCCCCCAACATTACAACTCACCACCCACATACCCCTAATCTAACCCAAACCCCCCCTTAAATAAACCTAACACTAAGCCCCTGAAGATCATCCTACCTTGTCTTCACCATACCAGGTTCACCGATCCGTCCTGGCTCCAAAATCTTCATCCAACCCAAGCGGGGGCTGGCGATCCATCTTCCGGCGGCTGAAGAGGTCTAGAAGAGGCTCCAAAGTCTTCATCCTATCCGGGAAGAAGAGTAGATCCGGACCGGCAACCATCATCTTCCAAGCGGCATCTTCTATTTTCATCCGATGAGGACCGGCTCCATCCTGAAGACCTTCACCGCGGACCCATCTTCATCCGGCGACGTCCAACTGAAGAATGACGGTTCCTTTAAGGGACGTCATCCAAGATGGCGTCCCTCGAATTCTGATTGGCTGATAGGATTCTATCAGCCAATCGGAATTAAGGTAGGAATATTCTGATTGGCTGATGGAATCAGCCAATCAGAATCAAGTTCAATCTGATTGGCTGATCCAATCAGCCAATCAGATTGAGCTCGCATTCTATTGGCTGTTCCGATCATAATATATGGGGTCGGCGATGTTAGGGCAGCAGATTAGGGGTACATAGGGATAATGTAGCTGGCGGTGGCGTGCGGACGGCAGATTAGGGGTTAATAAGTGTAGGTAGCTGGCAGCGACGTTGTGGGGGGCAGATTAGGGGTTAATAAATATAATATAGGGGTCGGCGGTGTTAGGGGCAGCAGATTAGGGGTACATAAGGATAACGTAGGTGGCGGTCGGCAGATTAGGGGTTAAAAATATTTAATCGAGTTGCGGCGATGTGGGGGGACCTCGGTTTAGGGGTACATAGGTAGTTTATGGGTGTTAGTGTACTTTAGAGTACAGTAGTTAAGAGCTTTATGAACCGGCATTAGCCCAGAAAGCTCTTAACTACTGACTTTTTTCTGCGGCTGGAGTTTTGTCGTTATATTTCTAAAGCTCACTTCAGACACGACTCTAAATACCGGAGTTAGAAAAATCCCATTGAAAAGATAGGATACGCAATTTACGTAAGGGGATCTGCGGTATGGAAAAGTCGCGGCTGAAAAGTGAGCGTTAGACCCTTTTTTGAGTGACTCCAAATACCGGAGGTCGCCTAAAACCAGCGTTAGGAGCCTCTAACGCTGGTTTTCACTGCTACCGCCAAACTCTAAATCTAGGCCATAGGGATTAGGTTTATTTTTTTTATTTTGGATAATGTGTTTAATATTTTTTGTAATTTTAGTCTTTTTTTATTTTTTGTAATTAGATTAATCTAATGTAATTTTTTTGTATTTTTATTGTAATGTAGTTTATTTTTATTGTAATTAAGGGGTTAATTTAGGGTGTGTTAGGTTAGGGGCTTAGTCATTAAATTAGTTTTTTGCATTGTGGGGGTTGGCGGTGTAGGAGTTAATAGGTAAATTAGGTTTAATGCGTTGTGGGGGCTTGGCGGGTTAGGGGTTAATAGATGTATTAGGTAGTTTGCAATGTTGGGGTTTGCGGATTTAGGGGTTAATAATTTTATTAGATGGGTTTTTTTCCTTAATACTTCGTGCTGGCGGTTAGTCTATTTTTTTCTTAATACTTCGTACGGGCGGTTATTTATTTATTTTTTTAAAATACTTATTGCGTGTGGTTAGGTGTTTTTTTCATACTTATTGTGGGCATTTACTTTTAACATGTAATACAAGTGTAACCCGACACGGGCAAAAAGCTTACTTCTAGCGCAGGTAACATTTGATCTGGACCGTTAAAGGGACAGTAAACCTTGAGAATAAAAATAACAGTTTAAACAAACACATAGTGATATTGCATTTCTTAAATATGTTTTTTTTTTAATATAATAAATTCCTTGCAAAAATGTCCATGTTTCCACTCCCTCCGTTTACCTAATTATGCAAAGCCATTCACGGATGGCTCTACATATAGCCCTTGGGAGCACTTGTAGACTTGCTCTGTGAAATACGCAAGCGCAAATACTTTGACACACGCTTCACACTGATGAGACATGCGTGTATGTAGTAACATTAATGCGCATGCGAAAGGGATCGTGCATTGCCATATTGAATATTCATTTCAGTAATTATAATAAACAATATGATTGGTCGATTGCGTGGACCTATTTCAGTTACTTTCTCCTGGGGCTGTCAGCTATTTCTAGACCGCGACATGAAGCGGCTTCTTCAAAATCAAAAAAGAATGGTAAGGATTATTATTTTAAAACAATTTACAATCAGAAAGTATTGTACATGCAGCTTACAGATAAACAACTAGTTTTTTAAAAAAAAACACGTTTCTGACCCTTTAAATAACATTCTACTTGTAATATGGCCCAAAATGTTTAATAATCCACAATAAAAAAAAAAAGTAACATACTATCCCTTGACCCCCTTGAGTTGTAAAGTTCTAGGCCCCAAACATCCCCCAAGATTCACATCCAATAACATGACAAACAAATGTATTGGTAGAAAGTATTGCCATAGCAATTTTATTTAAAATTGGCTGCATAGATTTGTCTAAAAGTTGGTATTTGAATAGATTCTCTTTTGAAGATTGAAGGTGAATATATGTCTGATTAGTGTTTTTTGAGATATTTTGAGTTATTGTACACTAAAATCCAAAAACACAGTGTAAGTGCACAGATCAGTGTGTCAGATGTATTGTATAGTGTTGTATGATAATCAATCACTGTGTGCAAAGCACAGTGTGTCAGACTTATTATATAGTGTTGTATAGTAATTAATCACTGTGTGTATGTGCACAGCTCTGCGTGTCAGACCATGTATAGTGTTGTATAATAAGCAATCACTGTGAGTGGTGCACAGCTCAGCGTGTCAGACTTATTGTAGAGTGATGTATAGTAATCATTCATTGTGTGTATGTGCACAGCTCAGCGTGTCAGACTTATTGTATAGTGTTGTAAAGTAATCAATCACTGTGTGTATGTGCACATCTCAGCGTGTCAGACTTATTGTATAGTGTTGTAAAGTAATCAATCACTGTGTGTATGTGCACAGCTCAGCGTGTCAGACTTATTGTATAGTGTTGTAAAGTAATCAATCATTGTGTGTATATGCACAGCTCAGCGTGTCAGACGTATTGTATAGTGCTGTATGGTAATCAATCACTATGTGCAAAGCTCACTGTGTCAGACTTATTGTATAGTGTTGTATAGCAATCAATCACTGTGTTTAGTGCACAGCTCAGAATGTCAGACGTATTGTATAGGGTTGTAAAGTAATGGCTGTTTATGGTGCACAACTCAGCTAGTCAGACTTATTGCATAGTGTTGAATAGTAATCAATAACTGTTTATATGCACAGCTCAGTGTGTCAGACTTTTTGTATAGTGTTGTATAGTAATCAATCACTATCGCCTAGATTACAAGTTTTGCGCTAAACAGGGTGCAAAAATAACTCCAAAAAAATTGTGTTACTAAACTTAACTGAGAAATAAAAAAAATAAGTTTAAACTATAAATTAACCTAACATTAGTTAAATTGTGTCTATCTCTTAGAGCAGCGGACGCCAACCAGTGGTCCGTGAGAAGATGTTGGTGGTCCTTGACACCATCAAGCAGGAATTAATCTCCTCTGGTGGTGTCACCTCGGTCGCGCCGCAACTCCATACACTAAATTAAACTATTAACCCCTAAACCTAACACCCCCTAACTTTAAATTAAAATTACAATATAACTATCTTAAAATAAATAAAGACTTAACTGTGAAATAAAAAAAAACTAAGTTTAAACTATAAATTAACCTAACATTACTATTCTAATAAAATAAAAAAAACTACCAATTAAAAAATCTAAATTACAAATTTAAAAAAAACCTAACACTACGAAAACATTTAAATAATCTAAAATTTACAAAAATAATAAACACAAACGCCTAGATTATGAATTTTGCGGTAACACTGGTGCGGTGCTAACGAGCAGTTTTCTCTCACCACTCACTTTCCTACAGCGATGGTATTACGGGATTTTACAAACCCGCCGTTAAAAGACAAAAAGTAAGCGTAGAGCAAAATTTTGCTCCAAATCTCACTTCAATACCAGCGTTGCTTAAGTGAGCGGTGAGCTGGTGTAACGTGCTCGTGCACAATTTCCCCATAGGAAGCAACGGGGAGAGCCGGCTGAGAAAAAGTCTAACACCTGCAAAAAAGCAGCGTATAACTCAGTAACGCAGCCCCATTGATTCCTATGAGGAAAGACATTTTATGTTTACACCTATGAGGAAAGACATTTTATGTTTACACCTATGAGGAAAGACATTTTATGTTTACACCTAACACCCTAACATGAACCCCGAGTCTAAACACCCCTAATCTTACACTTATTAACACCTAATCTGCCGCCCCCGACATCGCCGACACCTACATTATACTTATTAACCCCTAATCTGCCGCTCCGGACATCGCCGTCACCTACATTATACTTATGAACCGCTAATCTGCTGCCCCCAACATCGCCACCACCTACATTAAATTTATTAACCCCTAATCTGCCACCCCCAATGTCGCCGCCACCTATCTACACTTATAAACCCCTAATCTGCTGCCCTCAACGTCTCTGCCACTATAATAAACATATTAACCCCTAAACTGCCGCACTCCCGCCTCGCAAACATTAGTTAACTATTATTAACCCCTAATCTGCCATCCCTAACATCGCCACCACCTACCTACATTTATTAACCCCTAATCTGCCGCCCCCAACGTCGCCGCCACTATATTAAAGTTATTAACCCCTAAACCTAAGTCTAACCCTAACACCCCCTAACTTAAATATAATTAAAAGAAATCTAACTAAATTTTCCTATCATTAGCAAAATTATTCCTATTTAAAACTAAATACTTACCTATAAAATAAACCCTAAGATAGCTACAATATAACTAATAGTTACATTGCATCTAGCTTAGGATTTATTTTTATTTTACAGGCAAGTTTGTATTTATTTTAACTAGGTAGAATAGTTATTAAATAGTTACAATAACACCTAACACTACATTATAATTAAATAAATTAACTTAATTAACAACAATTAAATCAATTAAATTAAATTAGCTAAAGTACAAAATAAAACACTAAATTACAGATATTTAAACTAATTACACCTATTCTAATAGCCCTATCAAAATAAAAAAATCCCCCCAAAATAACAAAAACCCCTAGCCTAAACTAAACTACCAATAGCCCTTAAAAGGGCCTTTTGCGGGGCATTGCCCCAAAGTAATCAGCTCTTTTACCTGTAAAAAAAAATACAAACAACTCACCCAAGAGTAAAACCCACCACCCACACAACCAACCTCCCAAATAAAATACTATCTAAAAAAACCTAAGCTCCCCATTGGCCTAAAAAGGGCATTTGGAGAGGCATTGCCCTTAAAAGGGCAGTTAGCTCTTTTGCAGGCCCAAAGTCCCTAACCTAAAAATAAAAAACAATCCAATACACCCTTAAAAAAACCTAACACTAACCCAATGAAGATCGATTTAGCGGGAGAAGTCTTCATCCAAGCCGGGCCGAAGTCCTCAGCGAAGCCGGGAGAAGTCTTCATCCAAGCCGGGCAAAGTGGTCCATCTTCAAGAAATCCGCCGCGGAGCATCCTCTTCATCTGACGACTAAAGATGAATGAAGGTACCTGTCAGTGACGTCATCCAAGATGGCATTCCTTAGATTCCGATTGGCTGATAGAATTCTACCAGCCAATCGGAATTAAGGTAGAAAAAATCCTATTGGCTGATGCAATCAGCCAATAGGATTGAAGTCCAATCCTATTGGCTGATCCAATCAGTCAATAGGATTGAGCTCGCATTCTATTGGCTGATTGGACCAGCCAATAGAATGCAAGCTCAATCCTTTTGGCTGACTGGATCAGCCAATAGGATGAAATCTCAATCCTATTGGCTGATTGCATCAGCCAATAGGATTCTTTCTACCTTAATTCCAATTGGCTGATAGAATTCTATCAGTCAATCGGAATCTAAGGGATGCCATCTTGGATGACGTCACTTAAAGGTACCTTCATTCATCTTTAGTCGTCGGATGAAGAGGATGCTTTGCGGCGGATGTCTTGAAGATGGACCCGCTCCGTGCCGGATGGATGAAGATTAGTAATGTCGCGAACTGAAAAATTTCCGTTCGCAAACAGCGAATGCGAACGTCCGCAACTGTTCGCGAACGGGCGAACCGGGTGAACCGCCATTGACTTCAATAGGCAGGCGAATTTTAAAACCCACAGGGACTCTTTCTGGCCACAATAGTGATGGAAAAGTTGTTTCAAGGGGACTAACACCTGGACTGTGGCATGCCGGAGGGGGATCCATGGCAAAACTTCCACGTAAAATTACATAGTTGATGCAGAGTCTGGTTTTAATCCATAAAGGGCATAAATCACCTAACATTCCTAAATTGTTTGGAATAACGTGCCTAGCACACACACTGGCAGGCAGGCAACTGCAATTAGATTACACTAGCAGACTGCTATAGAAGATTGGGTGTCCTGTGTTAAAAAGTCAACTATGTCCTCCTCAGAACTTTTCGAGTTCATGGTACATGGCCTCTGAACACTGGCCATTATTCTAGGGCCTAAGGGAATCACAGCACCACGACCATGACGGCACCTGCGGGGTGGCCTGCCTCTGCCTGTCATTTTTTTTAAATGTACACTTACAATACTATTAAACAAGATATGAGTGGTGCCACTGGGCAAGTGGGCACAGTATACGCTGTGAGCCTGGCACACATGCTGTCAGGCAGGCAACTACAATTAGATTACACTAGCAGACTGATGTTTCACAGTCAAAAAAGTTTTTTTTTTTTAAATTTACACTACTGTTACAACAGATATGAGTGGTGGCACTGTGGGCAAGTGGGCCTGGCACACATGCTGGCAGGCAGCTGCAATTAGATTACACTAGCAGACTGATGTTTAACAGTCAAAAAAGTTTTTTTTAAAAAAATTTACACTATTGTTACCACAGATATGAGTGGTGGCACTGTGGGCAAGTGGGCCTGGCACACACGCTGGCAGGCAGGCAACTGCAATTAGATTACACAAGCAGACTGATGTTTCACAGTCAAACATTTTTTTTTTTAATTTACACTAATGTTACACCAGATATGAGTGGTGGCACTGTGGGCAAGTGGGCCTGGCACACACGCTGGCAGGCAGGCAGGCAACTGCAATTTGATTACACTAGCAGACTGATGTTTAACAGTGAAAAAAGTTTTTTTTTTTTTAAATTTACACTACTGTTACAACAGATATGAGTGGTGGCACTGTGGGCAAGTGGGCCTGGCACACACGCTGGCAGGCAGGCAACTGCAATTAGATTACACAAGCAGACTGATGTTTCACAGTCAAACATTTTTTTATTTTTTTTAAATTTACACTAATGTTACACCAGATATGAGTGGTGGCACTGGGCAAGTGGGCACAGTATACACTGTGAGCCTGGCACACACGCTGGCAGGCAGGCAACTGCAATTAGATTACACTAGCAGACTGATGTTTAACAGTCAAAAAAGTTTTTATTTTTTAAATTTACACTACTGTTACAAAAGATATGAGTGGTGGCACTGTGGGCAAGTGGGCCTGGCACACTTGCTGGCAGGCAGCTGCAATTAGATTACACTAGCAGACTGATGTTTAACAGTCAAAAAAGTTTTTTTTTTTAAATTAAAATTTACACTACTGTTACATCAGATATGAGTGGTGGCACTGTGGGCAAGTGGGCCTAGCACACACACTGGCAGGCAGGCAACTGCAATTAGATTACACTAGCAGACTGCTATAGAAGATTGGGTGTCCTGTGTTAAAAAGTCAACTATGTCCTCCTCAGAACTTTTCGAGTTCATGGTACATGGCCTCTGAACACTGGCCATTATTCTAGGGCCTAAGGGAATCACAGCACCACGACCATGACGGCACCTGCGGGGTGGCCTGCCTCTGCCTGTCATTTTTTTTAAATGTACACTTACAATACTATTAAACAAGATATGAGTGGTGCCACTGGGCAAGTGGGCACAGTATACGCTGTGAGCCTGGCACACATGCTGTCAGGCAGGCAACTACAATTAGATTACACTAGCAGACTGATGTTTCACAGTCAAAAAAGTTTTTTTTTTTTAAATTTACACTACTGTTACAACAGATATGAGTGGTGGCACTGTGGGCAAGTGGGCCTGGCACACATGCTGGCAGGCAGCTGCAATTAGATTACACTAGCAGACTGATGTTTAACAGTCAAAAAAGTTTTTTTAAAAAAATTTACACTATTGTTACCACAGATATGAGTGGTGGCACTGTGGGCAAGTGGGCCTGGCACACACGCTGGCAGGCAGGCAACTGCAATTAGATTACACAAGCAGACTGATGTTTCACAGTCAAACATTTTTTTTTTAAATTTACACTAATGTTACACCAGAAATGAGTGGTGGCACTGGGCAAGTGGGCACAGTATATGCTGTGAGCCTGGCACACAAGCAGACTGATGTTTAACAGTCAAAAAAGTTTTTTTTTTTTTTAAATTTACACTACTGTTACAACAGATATGAGTGGTGGCACTGTGGGCAAGTGGGCCTGGCAACTGCAATTAGATTACACTAGCAGACTGATGTTTAACAGTCAAAAAAGTTTTTTTTTTTTTTAAATTTACACTTCTGTTACAACAGATATGAGTGGTGGCACTGTGGGCAAGTGGGCCTGGCACACACGCTGGCAGGCAGGCAACTGCAATTAGATTACACTAGCAGACTGATGTTTAACAGTCAAAAAAGTTTGAGGAAGACGTTGAGTCTTATTCTGTGCACAAACTGAGCAGGAGGCAACATATGCAGCAACATCAGAACAAAGAGCTGGCCACCAAAATTGTCGAGTGACAGACCAAATCATTTGGTTATTGCCTGCGGCTTTAGGATAGTGGTAAGTGTGCAAAAGTTTAGTTTGAAGATTCTCAGGAACAAAACACTTACCACTAGGTTTCCAAGAAGGTTCATTGGTTTGTGCAGCCAGGATCTCCTCCCCAAGGGAGAAGTCAAATTAGTATGTATGGTAGAAAAAATATGGTCAGGAGGTATAACTGGAGTAGGTACATACTCCTCCTTGGACAGAGGCGAAAATTGTCGAGAGAGGGCATCAGCCCTAACATTCTTACTACTAGTCAGGTAGGAGACCACATAATTAAACTGAGAAAAAAATAGCACCCATCTGGCCTGTCAGGGCGACAAACGTTTTGCTTCAGGTAGATAAGTTAAATTCTTGTGGTCAATAAGAATGAGCACTGGCACGCTAGTACCCTCAAGAAGATGCCTCCATTCCTTGAGTGCCAAAATTTAGGCCAGTAATTTCCTGTTGCTAATTTCATAATTGCACTCCGCTGGAGACAATTTCTTAGACAAGAAACTACACGGATGCAAGGAACCGTCAGACATAGGACATTGAGACAAGAGGGCACCTACTCCAGTCTCAGATGCATCGACCTCAATAACGAAAGGCAGGACAGGGTTAGAATGGGCCAGAACTGGAGCGGCAGCAAAGGCAGTCTTAAGACTGTCAAAGGCCTTAATGGCAGTAGGTGACCAATGGAGTGGATCCTTCTCTTTACGGGTCATGTCTGTGCTAGGTTTGACAAAGGAAGAAAAGTTTTTAATAAACTTTCTATAGAAATTGTCGAACCCCAAACAAAGTTGAATAGACCGAAGACCAACTGGGCGAGGCCACTGCAGAACTGCAGATAACTTGTCAGGATTCATGGAGAATCCTGCAACGGAGATAACACAACCTAGGAAGGTTACTTGAGTCTGCTGGAACTCACATTTCTCAAGTTTACAAAACAGTCATTTCTCATGTAGTCTCTGAAGAACCCGTGTAACATCAGAACAATGAGCCTCATGTGTGGGTGAGTGTATGAGGATGTCGTCTAAGTACACCACAACACACTGTTGCAACATATCTCGTAGGACATCATTAATAAATTGCTGGAAAACAGCAGCAACATTACATAGGCCAAAGGTCATTACAAGATACTCATAATGCCCGCTCCTGGTGTTAAATACTGTTTTCCATTTGTTGCCCTCCTTGATCCTAACAAGATTGTACGCTCCTCTCAAATCAAGTTTAGTAAAGACCGTAGCTCCCTTGAGGTGGTCAAAGAGTTCCGTAATGAGCGGAATAGGGTATGCATTCTTAATTGTAAGACGATTAAGACCCCTATAATCGATGCATGGTCTTAACTCGCCACCCTTTTTCTTCACAAAGAAGAAGCCAGCACCTGCAGGAGAGCAGGATTTGCGGATGATCCCCCGCGACAGGGCATCGACAACATACTCCTCTATAGCACAATTATCCGCAACAGACAGAGGGTAAACCCGGTACCGAGGTGGAATGGCTCCGGGTTGCAGGTCTATGGCAAAATCGTAAGGCAACGTACCAGCACGCACCTTGTCAAAAACGTCAAGGAACTCTCGGTACTCCTCTGGCAATTGAGATACCGAAGACGTGCACAAGACTTTAACTGGTTTCTGAAGACAAGTGGAAATACATTGCAGGATTGTGCTTTTGGAGCCAGGGATAACCCAGAATAACCGGAAAATGCAGAGAATGTATCACCTGGAACTGGAGGGTTTCAAAATGGAGAGCCCCAACAGCCATGAAAAACTGAGCAGTTTCATGAGAAACAAGTGTGGGCTGAAGGGGCCTGCCATCAATGGCCTCAATAGCAAGCGGAATGGACCGAGGCAAAACAGGAATGGAGTGCTTTGATACAAAAGCACTGTCAATGAAATAGCCCGCAGCACCGGAGTCAACAAGAGCCTGGGTGACTATGGAGGAGTCCACCCAGGAGAGGACAACCGTGACCAAAGGTTTCTCCTTTAGCGGTTCCGGGGACGAGGATAAACCACCCAAGGTCTGCCCCCGACAGGTCCTTAGGTGTGAGCTTTTCCCGGCCATGTAGGACAAGACTTCAAAAGGTGGCCCTGTAACCCACAATAGAGGCAGAGCCCCTCCCTCCTCCTAAAGGCCCTCTCTGCCACAGAGAGACGCGTGAATCCCAACTGCATCAGCTCAGCAGTACCTGGTGACTCGGGACCAGGAGGCATGGGAGGAGAGGGAGGCATGGGTGGGAACGAACACGTAGGAGACAACGGAACAGGAGGCTTCCGCAAGCACTCCTTGAAAGAGGGCCTCTCACTTAGTCTGATGTCATTTAGGATCAAAAAAGACACCAATGCCTCGAGATCTTCTGGTAAATCTCTGGCAGCAACTTCGTCCTTAATCGCATCAGAGAGCCCATGAAAGAAGGCGGTAACAAGGGCTTCATTGTTCCAACCTATCTCTGCGGCAAGCGTACGGAACTGAATGGCATACTGAGCAACAGATCTTGTACCTTGCTGAATGGACATGAGTCATTTAGCAGCAGAGGAGTGAGCCGGAACATCAAATACCCTTCGAAAGGGTCTACAAATTCAGGGTAATTTGAAATCACAGGTTTATTAGTCTCCCACAAGGGATTAGCCCAGGCAAGAGCTGTGTCAGAGAGTAACGAGATGAGAAATCCCACCATAGCTCTGTCAGAGGGAAACGCCTGAGGTAACATCTCAAAGTAAATGCCCACCATGTTCAAAAACCCTCTGCACTGATTAGGATCGCCTCCATATCGCTGAGGTAGAGGTGCAGAACCGGACATGCTCCTGGTAGGACTAGGTGCAGCAGCGGAAACAGGAGCAGCCATAACTTGCGGGACACTTTGGTCCAAATGTGCAGTGCGAGTCAGCAGGGTTTGCAGGGATAGCGCAAATTGATCAAAACAATGATCCTGTTTATCCATCCTGGAAATTATGGCAGGTAAAGGTGGATTATTAGCACCATCAGGATTCATTGCCCTTGCATAATGTCAGGGTGCCAGGAATCAGACTGAGACAAGAAGTGCAAAAATTATCAGACATTTATTAATAGCAAAAAAATAATAAAAAGCCCACAAGTCGAATAACAAGCCAGGAATCAAAACCAGAACTGGTAGTCAGACGAGTAGAGTCAGGAGCCAAAGCGAATATTCAGATGAGCCGGAATCAGGAACAAGGAGAACAGCAGAGTCAGGAACAAGCCAGGGATCAGAAACCAGGAGGGAGGTCAGACAGCCAGGTAATACACAGGAGCTCTCACAAACAGGTCTGAGACAACGCAAGGGCAAAGCATACTGAACAAAGGCCCTTTAAATAATAATTGATGACATCACAATTCTGAGACTGCATCCTGTCTCACACGGATGATGATGTACACCAGTCAGGCCATAAAAGGAAGTGCAGGAAATGAGCAGCATCACACAGTATGCACCAGAGTCAGGAAGAGAAGTGAGTAAAATGTCTGCCAGCAGCACATGGCAAACAGATCAGGGAAAAAAATCCTGACAGTGGCAGATTAGGGGTTAATAAATGTAGGTAGGTGGCGGCGATGTTAGGGACAGCAAATTAGGGGTTAATAATATTTAACTAATGTTTGTGAGGTGGGAGTGCGGCGGTTTAGGGGTTAATATGTTTATTATAGTGGCGGTGACGTTGGGGCGGCAGATTAGGGGTTCAGAAATATAATGTAGGTGGCGGCGGTGTCCGGAGCGGCAGATTAGGGGTTAAAAAATGTATTTTAGTGTTTGCGATACGGGAGGGCCTCGGTTTAGGGGTTAATAGGTAGTTTATGAGTGTTAGTGTACTTTTTAACACTTTAGTTATGAGTTTTATGTTACGGTGTTGTACCATAAAACTCATAACTACTGACTTTCAAATGCGGTAGGAATCTTGACAGGATAGGGTGTATCGCTCACTTTTTGGCCTCCCAGGACAGATTCGTAATACCGGCGCTATGGAAGTCCCATAGAAAAAAGACTTTACGAAGTTTACGTACTAGATTACGTCGTTTTGCGGTAAGGCCAAAAAAGTGTGCAGTGACCCTAAACCTGCAAGACTCGTAATACCAGCGGTAGTAAAAAAGCAGCGTTAGCACCTGTTAACGCAGTTTTTTCAGCTACCGCAAAACTCGTAATCTAGGCCAAAATTACTAAAAATAAAAAATAAAATTATCAAAAATAAAAACAATTACACCTAATCTAATAGCCCTATAAAAATAAAAAAGCCCCCCAAAATAAAAACAACACCTACAATAAACTACCAATAGCCCTTAAAATGGCCTTTTGTAGGGCATTGCCCTAAGTTAAAGGGACACTTAACCCAATTTTTTTCTTTTGTAATTCAGAAAGAGCATGCATTTTTAAGCAACTTTCTAATTTACTCCTATTATCAATTTTTCTTTGTTCTCTTGCTATCATTATTTGAAAAAGAAGGCATCTAAGCTTTTTTTTTGGTTTCAGTACTCTGGACAGCACTTTTTTATTGGTGGATGAATTTATCCGCCAATCAGCAAGGACAACCCAGGTTGTTCACCAAAAATAGGCCGGCATCTAAACTTACATTCTTGCATTTCAAATAAAGATTCCAAGAGAATGAAGAAAATTTGATAATAGGAGTAAATTAGAAAGTTGCTTAAAATTTCATGCTCAATCTGAATCACAAAAGAAAATTTTTGGGTACAGTGTCCCTTTAAACTGCTCTTTTACCTTAAAAAAATACAAAGTTAAGTAAAACCCACCACCCAACCAACCAACAGTGTAATATTTTAGACAATGATTTTAAAATTCGAATTGATGTTTGATTCAATATAATCTTAGGCCTAGATTTAGAGTTTTGTCGGTAACGACCCGCGTAGCTAACGCCAGCTTTTTTCTGGCCGCACCATAAAAATAACTCTGGTATTGAGAGTCCACAAAAAGGCTGCGTTAGGCTCCAAAAAAGGAGCGTAGAGCATTTTTAACGCAGCTTCAACTCTCGATACCAGAGTTGCTTACGCAAGCAGCCAGCCTCAAAAACGTGCTCGTGCACGATTCCCCCATAGGAAACAATGGGGCTGTTTGAGCTGAAAAAAAACCTAACACCTGCAAAAAAGCCGCGTTCAGCTCCTAACGCAGCCCCATTGTTTGCTATGGGGAAACACTTCCTACGTTTGCACCTAACACCCTAACATGTACCCTGAGTCTAAACACCCCTAGCCTTACACTTATTAACCCCTAATCTGCCGCCCCCGCTATCGCTGACCCTTGCATATTATTTTTAACCCCTAATCTGCCGCTCCGTAAACCGCCGCTACTTACATTATTCTTATGTACCCCTAATCTGCTGCCCCTAACACCGCCGACCCCTATATTATATTTATTAACCCCTAATCTGCCCCCCTCAACGTCGCCTCCACCTGCCTACACTTATTAACCCCTAATCTGCCGAGCGGACCTGAGCGCTACTATAATAAAGTTATTAACCCCTAATCCGCATCACTAACCCTATAACCTATAACCCTAATCTGCCCTCCCTAACATCGCCGACACCTAACTTCAAACATTAACCCCTAACCTGCCGACCGGAGCTCACCGCTACTATAATAAATGTATTAACCCCTAAAGCTAAGTCTAACCCTAACACTAACACCCCCCTAAGTTAAATATAATTTTAATCTAACAAAATTAATTAACTCTTATTAAATAAATTATTCCTATTTAAAGCTAAATACTTACCTGTAAAATAAATCCTAATATAGCTACAATATAAATTATAATTACATTGTAGCTATTTTAGGATTAATATTTATTTTACAGGCAACTTTGTAATTATTTTAACCAGGTACAATAGCTATTAAATAGTTAAGAACTATTTAATAGTTACCTAGTTAAAATAATAACTAAATTACCTGTAAAATAAATCCTAACCTAAGTTACAATTAAACCTAACACTACACTATCAATAAATTAATTAAATAAAATACCTATAATTATCTACAATTAAACCTACCACTACACTATCAATAAATAAATTAAATACAATACCTACAAATAACTACAATGAAATAAACTATCTAAAGTACAAAAAATAAAAAAGAACTAAGTTACAAAAAATAAAAAAATATTTACAAACATAAGAAAAATATTACAACAATTTTAAACTAATTACACCTACTCTAAGCCACCTAATAAAATAACAAAGACCCCCAAAATAACAAAATGCCCTACCCTATTCTAAATTACTACATTTCAAAGCTCTTTTACCTTACCAGCCCTGAACAGGGCCCTTTGAGGGGCATGCCCCAAGAAATTCAGCTCTTTTGCCTGTAAAAAAAAACATACAATACCCCCCCCCAACATTACAACCCACCACCCACATACCCCTAATCTAACCCAAACCCCCCTTAAATAAACCTAACACTAAGCCCCTGAAGATCTTCCTACCTTGTCTTCACCCTACCAGGTTCACCGATCCGTCCTGAAGAGCTCCTCCGATGTCCTGATCCAAGCCCAAGCGTGGGGCTGAAGAGGTCCATGATCTGGCTGAAGTCTTCATCCAAGCGGGAGCTGAAGAGGTCCAAGATCCGGATGAAGTCTTCATCCAAGCGAGAGCTGAAGAGGTCCATGATCCGGATGAAGTCTTCTATCAACGGCATCTTCAATCTTCTTTCTTCCGGATCCATCTTGCAGACCTCCGACGCGGAACATCCTCTTCTCCTGATGCCTACTAGCCGAATGACGGTTCCTTTAAGGGACGTCATCCAAGATGGCGTCCCTCGAATTCCGATTTGCTGATAGGATTCTATCAGCCAATCGGAATTAAGGTAGGAATATTCTGATTGGCTGATGGAATCAGCCAATCAGAATCAAGATCAATCCGATTGGCTGATCCAATCAGCCAATAGAATGCGAGCTCAATCTCATTGGCTGATTGGATCAGCCAATCTTGATTCTGATTGGCTGATTCCATCAGCCAATCAGAATATTCCTACCTTAATTCCGATTGGCTGATAGAATCCTATCAGCCAATCGGAATTTGAGGGACGCCATCTTGGATGACGTCCCTTAAAGGAACCGTCATTCGGCTATTCGGGAGAAGAGGATGTTCCGCGTCGGAGGTCTGCAAGATGGATCCGGAAGAAAGAAGATTGAAGATGCCATTGATAGAAGACTTCATCCGGATCATGGACCTCTTCAGCTCCCGCTTGGATGAAGACTTCATCCGGATCATGGACCTCTTCAGCTCCCGCTTGGATGAAGACTTCAGCCGGATCATGGACCTCTTCAGCCCCCCGCTTGGGCTTGGATCAGGACATCGGAGGAGCTCTTCAGGACGGATCGGTGAACCTGGTAGGGTGAAGACAAGGTAGGAAGATCTTCAGGGGCTTAGTGTTAGGTTTATTTAAGGGGGGTTTGGGTTAGATTAGGGGTATGTGGGTGGTGGGTTGTAATGTTGGGGGGGGTATTGTATGTTTTTTTTTACAGGCAAAAGAGCTGAATTTCTTGGGGCATGCCCCGCAAAGGGCCCTGTTCAGGGCTGGTAAGGTAAAAGAGCTTTGAAATGTAGTAATTTAGAATAGGGTAGGGCATTTTGTTATTTTGGGGGTCTTTGTTATTTTATTAGGGGGCTTAGAGTAGGTGTAATTAGTTTAAAATTGTTGTAATATTTTTCTTATGTTTGTAAATATTTTTTTATTTTTTGTAACTTAGTTCTTTTTTATTTTTTGTACTTTAGATAGTTTATTTCATTGTAGTTATTTGTAGGTATTGTATTTAATTTATTTATTGATAGTGTAGTGGTAGGTTTAATTGTAGATAATTATAGGTATTTTATTTAATTAATTTATTGATTGTGTAGTGTTTGGTTTAATTGTAACTTAGGTTAGGATTTATTTTACAGATAAATTTGTAATTATTTTAACTATTTTAGCTATTAAATAGTTCTTAACTATTAAATAGCTATTGTACCTGGTTACAATAATTACAAAGTTGCCTGTAAAATAAATATTAATCCTAAAATAGCTACAATGTAATTATTCGTTATATTGTAGCTATATTAGGGTTTATTTTACAGGTAAGTATTTAGCTTTAAATAGGAATAATTTATTTAATAAGAGTTAATTAATTTCGTTAGATTAAAATTATATTTAATTTAGGGGGGTGTTAGTGTTAGGGTTAGACTTAGCTTTAGGGGTTAATACATTTATTAGAATAGCGGTGAGCTCCGGTCGGCAGATTAGGGGTTAATAATTTAAGTTAGGTGTTGGCGATGTTAGGGAGGGCAGATTAGGGGTTAATGCTATTTATTATAGGGTTAGTGAGGCGGATTAGGGGTTAATAACTTTATTATAGTAGCGGTGCGGTCCGCTCGGCAGATTAGGGGTTAATAAGTGTAGGCAGGTGGAGGCGACGTTGTGGGGGGCAGATTAGGGGTTAATAAATATAATATAGGGGTCGGCGGTGTTAGGGGCAGCAGATTAGGGGTACATAGCTATAATGTAGGTGGCGGCGCTTTGCGGTCGGCAGATTAGGGGTTAATTATTGTAGGTAGCTGGCGGCGACGTTGTGAGGGGCAGATTAGGGGTTAATAAATATAATACAGGGGTCGGCGGTGTTAGGGGCAGCAGATTAGGGGTACATAAGTATAACGTAGGTGGCGGTCGGCAGATTAGGGGTTAAAAAAATTTAATCGAGTGGCGGCGATGTGGGGCGGCGATAGGTAGTTTATGGGTGTTAGTGTACTTTAACAGTAGTTAAGAGCTTTATGAACCGGCGTTAGCCCAGAAAGCTCTTATGAACCGGCGTTAGCCCAGAAAGCTCTTAACTACTGACTTTTTTCCTGCTGCTGGAGTTTTGTAGTTAGATGTCTAACGCTCACTTCAGACACGACTCTAAATACCGGAGTTAGAAAGATCCCATTGAAAAGATAGGATACGCAATTGACGTAAGGGGATCTGCGGTATGGAAAAGTCGCGGCTGAAAAGTGAGCGTTAGACCCTATTTTGAGTGACTCCAAATACCGGAGTTAGCCTAAAACCAGCGTTAGGAGCCTCTAACGCTGGTTTTCACGGCTAACGCCAAACTCCAAATCTAGGCCTTAAACTGATATCTTAAAGGGATAGCCCACCTAACATGAAACTGTCATGAATCAGATACAGCAGAAATTAGAATCACCTCTTTACTGTCATTCTATTTTCAGTGTATTTCTTCCTTCTCTTGAATTTTTTTTTGAGTAAGAAATGTCATCTTATACGCCAGCCCATTTTATAACACCTATGTAGGGGTGTTTTTGTTTAAAACTAGATTGCAATCAGGAGGGGTTACAAAGGTACAGAGAGAAAACTGGCCCAGCTCTTAAAATATCCATTGATTGCAAATAAATACATATGATACCCTGATTACATGTTATATTCATAATTATTCCTGCTCAGAATAATAATACATTTACACTATATACATACAGTGGTATAAATAAACACAGAGGTATGAAAGACAACATTGTTTAGAACAAAAAAAGGAACTTTTGGACATGTAAATATGTTTGCTAAAGATTTCTGGCATAACACACACACACACCCATATATATATATGTATATATATGTATATATACACAAGTATGTGCAAAGATATATGTACAATTATTAGAATTAGAATTAGCATTAATAATCATTTATAAAAAAACATGAGATAAAAGCATATCATGACTTTGAGAAATACAAATACACATTAATTTATGTGAAAGTATCATATAACTAATAAATTAAAATAAAAAAACTTTTTATGAGATATTGTTTTTTATGTATAAATGTAGCTATTTCTTGGACATTAACAGATGAAAAATAAAAGATTAGCTTTAGAGAAATGTGCTTGTTCATGGACAGCAATGAAATGGTATAAATAAAGTTAGGAAAAACCTGAAAAACCGCGACATCCATGACTGTTAGTTAACAATAGTCCGATGCTTATCGCGCCATACTTGACGTGCATATTTTTGACGTTTTTTATAAATAAGGGCTTCATATATCGATCCAGGGCAGCGATGTCTGGCGAGCGTATTGACGCTGGCGAATGCATCGAGATTGACACTTTGATAAATATCCCCTTTGGTCTAGTTGTGCCTCTGCAGTAAAAACTAGTTGATATCTTGATATGAAATTTTTGCAACATTAAACTCTTAAATTGAATATAGTTTTTTGTATGTATTTTGTTTTTAAAGCAATAATCAGATTCAATACTCCCCCAAGGTAACACCACAAGAGTCAATTCACACTGCTAAGCATTTACATTTGAAATATTAATTCTTTGTTTGTTAGAATTGTTGCCATTTATAAACCTTTCAGTACTGCAGAATATATATCTCTAATATCTATTTCCTTTGGATCACAAACTCTTTTTTAGCCAAGTGGAACTAATTTTTATCTCATTTTTCCATTTTCACTGAGACAAGTTTACACTGACTGTTTTAGCAAATACTAAGAAACAGACTGCAAACCTTCACAAATGTTTGCAGATAATTATTAGATACCCATATGGAGAAAGTGATTTGTATCACTGAATAGTCTGACAATTTTATTTTCTTGGGATTTTTATTTGAGAGATGTGAGGCTGAATGTTAATCCTCATCTCTGTACTGTGTACTATAAAGATGTTTTGTTTTATGTAGATTTTTTCTAACCTTCTCATGTGTGTTTTTTGTTTAATTCTAAAATCAAAACACGGACAGCGAGGACGATTCTATAAAATGTGCGAGTCTAGACGTGGTTTTTCCCACCGACACTTACAGGGGTGGTCCTCATGGAATTCTATGGAGGCTGTTCCTGCGAGTGTCGAAATGTCTTCCATATAAATAATGAGAGTTCTCCGTTACCTAAAAGTTTGCAATGTCGGATAAAGTACAGAGAGAGAGACCCCGGTGTTTGTTCAAACTTTAATATTACACCTAATACAAATTAAATTACGCTGTTTTCAGTGCACTGTACCTTACATTTTTGTAAAACCTTGTCCCATTAAGTTGCAAGAAAAAAACACTTAGGACAGAAATGTTTACATAATTCAGCTGGGATTTGATAGACAAGTTCATATACCCCATGAAACGCTCATGTTCAGCCCATTTACAGGGGGGAACCCCCACCCCCAAAGTAAGTAAAAAAGTTTTTTTTTGCACATCTAGTGTACTTTAATTACAAGTTATAATGTTAATATTTAATACAATTTATTTCTGAGTAATTTACATACACATTTGACATTTTTGATAACATACTATTTTTGGTGAACAAAGTTTTTCATGCATATTTTTGTGGAAATGGTTCAATTATTAATTTTATATGATTTTTAAATTACAATTTTCATTGTGCACTTTGTCTGCATCTCCTTTCTATATAAAAAGACAGTAGACGCCCGTAAGTGAGACACTTTCACGGTAAAAAGCGGCTTTATATAACTCCACCAGGGAAATAGAACACAGGTGAGCATTTTTATATAATCTCACCAGCCAGTTAGAATCGAGCTTAGATTTAGAAAAAGTCTAACCTAATTAAAGGGACATGAAATCCAAAAAAATTATTTCATGATTCAGACAGAGAATGCATTTTTTAACAACTTTCAAATGTACGTCTATTATTTATTTTGCTTCCTTTTCTTGTTATCCTTTGCTGAAAGGTTTATCTAGGGAAGCTCAGGAGCAGCAAAGAACCTAGGTTCTAGCTGCTGATTGGTGACTGCATATTTATACTGATTGTCATTGGCTCACCCATGTGTTCAGTTAGACACCAGTAGTAGATTGCTGCTCCTTCAACAAATGATACCAAGAGATTTAAACAAATTAGATAATAGAAGTAAATTAGAGAGTTGTTTAAAATTGTATTCTCTATCTGAATCATGATAGAAAATGTTTGGGTTGCATGACCCTTTAAGCAAGAGATGAATGTGAGGACAGACATTTAATTTATATACAGGTTATTTTTTTTTTTTTACACACTTATTTACAAATGAAAGGACCCACTAAATTCAGCAGAATTTGATAATTGACAAATACGCAAGAAAAAGACAATGCAATAGCACTTGAAATAAGTAATAGAAAATTGTGTTGGCACATTCCAAAGTTAATCCAACTTCCCTTCCCTTTGTATCATGCAACAGCCATCAAAATGCATATACATATATACTGAGCCCTTTTGCACATGCTCAGTAGAAGCTGGAGCCTCAGAAAGTGTGCATATAAAATATTGTGAATATTTTGATAACAGAAGTATATAGGATTTTTTTTATATAAATTGCATGCTTTATCTGAATCATGAAACTTTAACTTTGACTTTAGAGGTCCTTTAAAAGATTGTGGCTTTGATCATAATCTTTCCGATATTGGCTATCGATAACTCGGTTTCAGTTTTGGCTGATATTGGAAGATCTTTTTTTGGGTGATCACAATCCGAAATGGATTCTTCCACTAAAAGCCCACAGCGGTTAACAGATATGTTCCTGAAAATGTGTTTTTCGGTTATTATTGGGTTTGAAACTGGAAATCCAAACCAAAATTGGCAAATAAAATCTTCCTTTCTCACCTCTTAAGATTACGATACAGTTGTTTTAAATTAACCAATTTGTTCAACATGTAAGGGAAATACTCATTTACATGTGTGATTTTAACCTTTTGTAATCCAAATCCATCCTGATCACTAGTAAACAATATGGGGCCTATCTATCAAGCTCCGTACGGAGGGCCCGTCAGAAACACCAGTTATGAAGCAGCGGTCTAAAGACCGCAGCTCCATAACCCTGTCCGCCTCATCTGAGCGGAATCCAACGGAATTCGTACTCGATCGGGTTGATTGACACCCCCTGCTGATGGCCGATTGGCTGCGAGTCTGCAGGGGGCGGCGTTGCACCAGCAGCTCACAAGAGCTGCTGGTGCAATGCTGAATACGGAGAGCGTATTGCTCTCCACATTCAGCTAGGTCTTGCGGACCTGATCCGCACTGTCGGATCAGGTCCGCAAAACCTATGATAAATAGGCCTCTATGAATACCATTTGTATATAGGTATGATGGGAATACTGCGCATGTTTGCTTAAAGGGACAGTCAAGTCAAAATTAAACTTTCATGATTTAGGACTTCAGTAACCGTGAATACCTATTTGGGTCTTTAGTGGTAGTTAGTTTTTTTAATATATATATATAAAAAAAATTAAATTAGGGTTTTTTGGGCAGTTTGAAAAAGAGCTTAATGCCCTTTTAAGGGCAATTCCCATACAAATGCCCCTTTAGGGGCAATAGGTGGTTTAGGTTTATTAGTGTTAGTTTTTTTTTTATTTTGGGGGTTTTGGTCCCCATGCACCAAACCCCCCAAAATAAAAAAAAAACTGTTAGGGGGGACTTTGTTTATTTGTAATGTAAAAGAGCTGATTTCTTTAGGGCAATGCCCTACAAAAAGCCCTTTTTGTAGGGCATTGGTAGTTTATTCTTAGATTAGGGGGTGTTTTATTTTGGGGGGGGGGGTTATTTTCCTAGGGATTAGGTTTATTTTTTTTATTTTCGATAATGTGTTTATTGTTTTTTGTAATGTTAGCCTTTTTTATTTTCTGTAATTTTAGATTAATTTAATGTAATATTTGTATTTATTTGTTTTAATTGCAATGTATTTTTTAAATGTAATTAAGGGGTTAATTTAGGGGGTGTTAGGTTAGGGGGCTTAGTTATTAAATTAGTTTTTTGCGTTGTGGGGGTTGGCGGTGTAGAAGTTAATAGGTAAATTAGCTTTCATGCGTTGTGGGAGGTTTGTGGATTAGGGGTTAATACATGTATTAGGTAGTTTGCGGATTTAGTGTTTAATTTTTTTATTAGGTAGTTTTTTGTTTTTTTTCTTTATACTTAGTGAGGGCTGTTAGTTTATTTTTTTTAAATACTTATTGCGGGCGCTTAGTTTTTTTAAATACTTATTGCGTGCGGTTAGGTTTTTTTTTTAAATACTTATTGCAGGTGTTTTTTTTTCTTTTGTAATGCTCCGTTTGCCTTCGCTGCATCCCAGTGGATTCCTAAAATAGCAGGGTGGTAAGAGAATCCACCTGTGGTGGATTCTTTCACCACCCTGTCATTTTCGGAATCCACCTTGATGCAGCCTCGCGCTGCCAACATTCCTTTGAGAATGCGTGCACAACTGCCGACTGGGACGGACGCGTTACATGCATGTATGTATTTATGTGTAATATGTCTGTATATGCATGACTTTGTGTATGTGTGTGTGTGCATGCATGTATGTATTTATGTGCATGTATAAGTATGACTTTTTTTGTGCATGCTTGTGCAATTATGTGTACATATGTTTATACTGTGCAGGTGCATGTGAATTAGGTTATTTAAAATACAAATAAATGTACATAGCGCCACATAACCACGATAAAATACAGTAATCTTTATTGACAAACTGTTTCACAGGTATATTTAAATCTCTCACAGGCACAATTATCAGCTAATGGATAGAGAAGGGAAATGCAGCATCTTCTCTTTAATGTAGCAATTAAATAAATTTGCCAGTTACAGCAAAGTCACAAACAAGTCATAATGCAAATGTATATATTTAGCTGTCCTGATGTACCAATTGGCAGAGTACTGTGAGGGAGGGCTGCTACTTGTATTACAATTAATATTTCCCTACCAACCTCTCCAAGTCAGTTTATGTACAGGCTATCTGGGGATCAGATTTATGGAAACATAATAATAAATAACTCCTTATAGCACAGCAGTTTAGTATATACAGTAAATATAGGGTTAAAATTGTTACCACGTTTAATTACAGTTTCTGGAAAATTAAAAATATATTAAGGAAAAAATGGTCTATATTGCAAAAAGACCCTTTACTAAAAGAAACACTAGGTAATAAACCAGATATTGGCCTCTATTTAACAAGGTCTGGCGGACCTGATCCGACAGTGCGGATCAGGTCCGCCAGACCTCGCTGAATACGGAGAGCAATACGCTCTCCGTATTCAGCATTGCACCAGCAGCTCACAAGAGCTGCTTGTGCAACGCCGCCCCCTGCAGAATCGCGGCCAATGGGCCACCAGCAGGGGGGTGTCAATCAACCCGATCTTACTCGATCGGGTTGAATTGCCGCGATGTCTGTCTGCCTGCTCAGAGCAGGCGGACAGGTTATGGAGCAGCGGTCTCTGTGACCGCTGCTTCATAACTGCTGTTTCTGGCAAGTCTGATGACTCGCCAGAAACACAGGGCATTACCTCCATTCGGAGCTTGATAGATAGGCCCCATTGTCTATAAGAAA
The DNA here is from genome assembly GCF_027579735.1 of Bombina bombina. Lineage (NCBI taxonomy): Eukaryota > Metazoa > Chordata > Amphibia > Anura > Bombinatoridae > Bombina > Bombina bombina. The sequence continues at coordinate 70,857,356 of NC_069505.1, forward strand.
AATCAGAATCTGAAAAACATGCTAGGACCAATCATGTTAAAAAAACAGTTATAACAGGAAAAAAACGAACGGGCTTCTTAATTCTAGAAGGCTTTTATAAATGCCAAAGGAAAAACTGTGTCTGTTGTGACCATATTCATAAGACAAAAAGATATAATGTTTGCAGATATTAGCAATGAGGAAGAACAATTCCCCATTAAAAGGATGTTAAATTGCAAATCTAACTACGTAGTATATATGCTGGAATGTACATGTGAAAAACCACTCAGGTACATAGGGCGTACGAAAAGGGACCTAAAAATTAGATGCCTTGAAGATATGAAAAATATAGAAACAGGCACCCTCAAGAATCCACAAAAACCACAAAAATGCCAGAATTAGAGAACAGGGGGCAGTAGGTTGATGGAGTTGAGGAAAATGGAAACGTTTTGGATATACACACTCAATACGCTGGAACTAAACGACTAAAACAAAGATATTGACCCAGCAGTCTTCCTATAACTATCTAGTAATATAAGTATGCAGCAATCTAAGTGGATTTTTAAAGAAATATATTTGAGATCCAGGGACTAGTATGCTATATAAGATGAACTATTACATTTAATGTCTATTTATGCTAGAATACACTGTTGATTGACACTTAGGCCTCTAGTTATCAAGCCGTCAACCGCAAATACGCTGGAATTCTGCAGCTTATTTGTGGCGAGGCTGATTCGCCTTAGTTATCAAAGGCTAGAGACTGGCAAAAGTAGAATATAGTGACGTAAGCTATGATCCGCTGGACTCAGTCCGACACAGATCGATTCTTACGTCACTACCGATGTTCTGAACGCAAGTTCGGCACAATCTGACTACATTTGGTAGTTATCAAATAACTAGCAGGTACGCTCGCCACTATTCCGGCCCAGCGTACCTGCTTTTCAATCTGCCGCCCTGGAGGCGGCGGATCCCATAGGAATCAATGGAAGTCTGACAGCAGCGAAAGCTCATGTTCGCTGCTGCCCGATATCCCATTGATTTCTATGGGAGATGTCTGCACCTAACACCCTAACATGTACCCCGAGTCTAAACACCCCTAATCTGGCCCCCCTACACCGCCGCCACCTACTTTATACTTATTAACCCCTAAACCGCCGCTCCCGGACCCCGCCACCACTATAATAAACTTATTACCCCCTAAATCGCCACTCCCGGACCCCGCCACCACCTACATTATACCTATTAACCCCTAATCTGCCGCGCCCTATACCGCCACCACCTATATTAAAGTTATTAACCCCTATCCTGCGGATCCCAGACCCCGCCGCAACTAAATACATTTTTTAACCCCTAAACTGCTGCTCCTGGACCCCGCCACACCTAAATTAAATGTTTAACCCCTAAACCACCGCTCCCGGACCCCGACGCAACTAAATTAAATGTTTAACCCCTAAACCTCCGCTCCCGGACCCCGCCGCCACCTATATTAAACTTATTAACCCCCAAACCTAAGTTTAACACTAACACCCCCCTACCTTAAATATTATTTAAATAAATCTAAATACATATTACAATTATTAACTAAATTATTCCTATTTAAAACTAAATACTTACCTGTAAATTAAACCCTAAAAAAGCTACAATATAACTAATATTTATATTGTAGCTATTTTAGGATTTATATTTATTTTACAGGCAACTTTGTATTTATTTTAGTACAATAGCTATTAAATAGTTATTAACTATTTAATAGCTACCTAGTTAAAATAACTACAAAATTGCCTGTAAAATAAAACCTAACCTAAGTTACAAATACACCTAACACTACACTATCATTAAATTAATTAAAAAAATTACCTACAATTACCTAAAATGAAATACAATTAAACAAACTAAACTATAGTACAAAACACCCCCCACTAAATTACAGAAAATTAAAAAAAAAATTACAAGAACTTTAAACTAATTACACCTAATTTAAGCCCCCTAATAAAATAAAAAAGCCCCCCAAAATAATAAAATTCCCTACCCTATACTAAATTACAAAGTAATCAGCTCTTTTACCAGCCCTTAAAAGGGCTTTTTTGTGGGGCATTGCCCCAAAGTAATCAGCTCTTTTACCTGTAAAAAAAAATACAACCCCCCCAACATTACAACTCACCACCCACACACCCCTACTCTAAAACCCACCCAATCCCCCCCTTAAAAAAAAACTAACACTAACCCCCTGAAGATCACCCTACATTGAACCGTGTTCACCCAGCCGGTCTGAATTCTTCATCCAAGCGGGGCAGAAGAGGTCCTCCATCCGGCTGATGTCTTAATCCAAGTGGCGTCTTCTATCTTCAATCATCCGGAGCAGAGCCATCTTCCATTCAGCCAACACGGAGCCATCTTCTTCCAACGACGTCCTAACAGCGAATGCCTGGTCCTTAAAAAGATGTCATCCAAGATGGCGTCCCTCGAATTCCGATTGGCTGATAGGATTCTCTCAGCCAATCGGAATTAAGGTAGGAAAAATCTGATTGGTTGATTTAATCAGCCAATCAGATTGAAGTTCAATCCGATTGGCTGATTGGATCAGCCAATAGAATGCGAGGTCAATTCTATTGGTTGATCCAATCAGCCAATCGGATTGAACTTCAATCCGATTGGCTGATTAAATCAACCAATCTGATTTTTACTACCTTAATTCCGATTGGCTGATAGAATCCTATCAGCCAATCGGAATTCAAGGGAAGCCATCTTGGATGACGTCATTTAAAGGACCAGGCATTCGGTGTTAGGACGTCAGAAGAAGATGGCTCCGCATCGGCTGGATGGAAGATGGCTCCGCTCCGGATGATTGAAGATAGAAGACGCCGCTTGGATGAAGACATCGGCCGGATGGAGGACCTCTTCTGCCCCGCTTGGATGAAGAATTTGGCCTGGGTGGGTGAACAGGGCTCAAGGTAGGGTGATCTTCAGGGGGTTAGTGTTAGGTTTTTTTGAGGGGGGATTGGGTGGGTTTTAGAGTAGGGGTGTGTGGGTGATGTGTTGTAATGTTGGGGGGGTTGTATTTTTTTTTTACAGGTAAAAGAGCTGATTACTTTGGGGCAATGGCCCCGCAAAAAGCCCTTTTAAGAGCTGGTAAAAGAGCTGATTACTTTGTAATTTAGTATAGGGTAGGGAATTTTATTATTTTGGGGGGCTTTTTTATTTTATTAGGGGGCTTAGATTAGGTGTAATTAGTTTAAAGTTCTTGTAATTTTTTTATTTTCTGTATTTATTATTATTATTATCGGTTATTTGTAGAGCGCCAACAGATTCTGCAGCACTATAAACAAAGGGGAGTACAACAAAACAATTAAAGGGATCAGATGGATAGAGGGCCCTGCCAAGAGTTGCACTGTTGTAATCCACTCTTAAGAAGGTGATCTACAAACAGCTGGACTCTTAGGCTTACATGCTAAGGGGGTTCAGGGGATAGCAATGGAGGAGTGGAACTGGTATAAAGTAAGGTTAGCATAGGTTGTATGCATCCTTCAACAGTAGAGTCTTTAGGGAGTGCTTGAAGCTTTCAAAACTAGGGGAGAGTCTTGTGGGGCGAAGCAGAGTGTTCCACAAGATGGGAGCCAGTCTGGAGAAGTCCTGTAAACAGGAGTGCGATGAGGTAACCAGAGAGGAGGAGAGTAGTAGGTCATGAGCAGAGCAAAGGGGACAGGAGGGAGAGTATCTGGAGACAAGGTCTGAGATATAGGGGGGAGCAGTGCAGTTGAGGGCTTTGTATGTCAGAGTAAGAATTTTGTGTTTGATCCTAGAGGCAAGAGGAAGCCAGTGAAGGGATTGGCAGAGAGGAGCAGCAGATGAAGAGCGACGTGTAAGGAAGATGAGTCTGGCAGAGGCATTCATTATGGATTGTAAGGGAGCTAGGCGGCAGGTGGGGAGACCAGAGAGGACAGAGTTGCAGTAATCAAGGCGGGAAAGAATGAGAGAGTGTATTAAAATCTTAGTTGTATCTTGTGTAAGGTAGTGTCTAATTTTGGAGATGTTTTTAAGGTGGAAGCGGCAGGCTTTAGCCAAGGACTGAATATGAGGAGTGAAGGAAAGATCTGAGTCAAATGTGACCCTGAGACATCGGGCATGCGGGGTAGGGGTAATGATGGAGTTGTCGACAGTTATAGAGATATTGGGGGTGGAGATTTTGGAAGAAGGGGGAAAATGAGGAGCTCAGTTTTGGAGAGATTTAGCTTGAGGTAGTGGGAGGACATCCAGGAAGAGATGTAATTTAGTTTTTAGTTTTTTGTACTATAGTTTAGTTTATTTAATTGTATTTAATTTTAGGTAATTGTAGGTAATTTTTAAAATTAATTTAATGATAGTTTAGTGTTAGGTGTATTTGTAACTTAGGTTAGGTTTTATTTTACAGGTAACTTTGTCTTTATTTTAACTAGGTAGCTATTAAATAGTTAATAACTATTTAATAGCTATTGTACCTAGTTAAAATAAATACAAAGTTGCCTGTAAAATATAATTATTAGTTATATTGTAGCTATCTTAGGGTTTATTTTACAGGTAAGTATTTAGTTTTAAATAGCAATAATTTAGTTAATAATTGTAATATGTATTTAGATTTATTTAAATAATATTTAAGTTAGGGGGGTGTTAGTGTTAGACTTAGGTTTAGGGGTTAATAAGTGTAATATAGGTGGCGGCGGGATCCAGGAGTGGCGGTTTAGGGGTTAAACATTTAATTTAGTTGCGGCGGGGTGCGGGAGCGGTGGTTTAGGGGTTAAAAATGTATTTAGTTGCAGCGGGGTCCGGGAGCGGCGGTTTAGGGGTTAAACATTTAATTTAGTTGCGGCGGGGTCCGGGAGCGGTGGTTTAGGGGTTAAAAGATTTATTTAGTTGCGGCGGGGTTCGGGATCCGCAGGATAGGGGTTAATAACTTTAATATAGGTGACAACGGTATAGGGGGCGGCAGATTAGGGGTTAATAGGTATAATGTAGGTGGCAGCGGTGTCTGGGAGCGGCGGTTTAGGGGTTAATATATTTATTATAGTTGCCGCGGGGTCTGGGAGCGGCGGTTTAGGGGTTAATAAGTTTATTTAGTTGCGGCGGGGTCCGCGAGCGGCGGTTTAGGGGGTAAAACAGTATAGTTTAGTGTGGGTGCTTAGTGACAGGCTAGCAAGAAAGCTGCGAAGAAGCCGATGAGCAGCGAGATCGATGACTGTCAGTTAACAACAGTCCGCTGCTCATCGCTCCATACTTGGTGTGCGGCTTCTTGACAGCTTTCTTTGGTAGCCTGTCACTAAGCACCCACACTAAACTATACTGTTTTACCCCTATACTGTTTCTCAGGTCCGCGGCGGCGATGGTAGGCGAGCTTAGGCGAGCGTATTGGGCCGGCGAATGCAGGTAAGTAGATGGCTTGATAAATAGAGGCCAATGTGATGATTTCCTAATATGAGACACATCATATCAACTCTCTCTAGCCAATATAAAAAAAAAATGAAATGTGTAAAAAAACCTTTAGAGAGATCAAGTGAAGCAGTTCAGTTGTTCTACCCCTCCTTTTTTTAACAAGTACTTTTAACAAACAGTTGGAAACAATCGGCTAGATTTAGAGTTTTGTCGGTAACGACCCGCGTATCTAACGCTGGCTTTTTTTCCCCCGCACCTTTTAAATACCGCTGGTATTTAGAGTTCACAGAAGGGCTGCGTTAGGCTCCAAAAAGGGAGCGTATAGCATAATTTACCACCACTGCAACTCACAATACCAGCGGTGCTTACGGACGCGGCCAGCTTCAAAAACGTGCTCGTGCACGATTCGACCATAGAAAACAATGGGGCATTTTGAGCTGCCCCATTGTTTCCTATGGGGAAACACTTTCTAAGTCTGCACCTAACACTCTAACATGTACCCCGAGTCTAAACACCCCTAACCTTAAACTTATTAACCCCTAATCTACCGCCCCCGCTATAGCTGACCCCTGCATATTTTTTTAACCCCTAATCTGCCGCTCCGTACACCGCCACAACCTACGTTATCCCTATGTACCCCTAATCTGCTGCCCCTAACACCGCCGACCCCTATATTATATTTATTAACCCCTAATCTGCCCCCCCAACATCGCCGCCACCTAACTACACTTATTAACCCCTAATCTGCCGACCGGACCTCACCGCTACTATAATAAAGTTATTAACCCCTAATCCGCCTCACTCCCGCCTCAATAACCATATAATAAATAGTATTAACCCCTAATCTGACCTCCCTAACATCACCAACACCTAACTTCAAGTATTAACTCCTAATCTGCCGACCGGCCCTCGCCGCTACTATAATAAAGTTATTAACCCCTAAAGCTAAGTCTAACCTTAAAACTAACACACCCCTAAGATAAATATAATTTAAATCTAACGAAATAAATTAACTCTTATTAAATAAATTATTCCTATTTAAAGCTAAATACTTACCTGTAAAATAAACCCTAATATAGCTACACTATAAATAATAATTATATTGTAGCTATCTTAGGATTTATTTTTATTTTACAGGCAACTTTCAATTTATTTTAATTAGGTACAATAGCTATTAAATAGTTATTAACTATTTAATAGCTACCTAGCTAAAATAAAGAGAAATTTACCTGTAAAATAAAAACTAACCTAAGTTACAATTACACCTAACACTACACTATACTTAAATAAATTATTCCTATTTAAAACTAAATACTTACCTGTAAAATAAACCCTAAGATAGCTACAATGTAATGAATAATTACATTGTAGCTATTTTAGGATTTATATTTATTTTACAGGTAACTTTGTATTTATTTTAGCTAGTTAGAATAGTTATTAAATAGTTATTAACTATTTAATAAATACCTAGCTAAAAGAAATAAAAAATTACCTGTAAAATAAATCCTAACCTAAGTTACAATTAAACCTAACACGACACTATCATAACATTAATTAAATAAATTAACTACAAATAACTACAATTAAATACAATTACATAAACTAACTAAAGTACAAAAAATAAAAAAAGCTAAGTTACAAAAAATAAGTTACAAACATTTTAAAAATATTACAACAATTTTAAGCTAATTACACCTAATCTAAGCCCCCTAATAAAATAACAAAGCCCCCCAAAATAAAAAAATGCCCTACCCTATTCTAAATTAAAAAAGTTCAAAGCTCTTTTACCTTACCAACCCTTAAAAGGGCCTTTTGCGGGGCATGCCCCAAAGAGAACTGCTCTTTTGCCTGTAAAAGAAAAATACAACCCCCCCAACATTAAAAACAACCACCCACATACCCCTAATCTAACTCAAACCCCCCTTAAATAAACCTAACACTACCCCCCTGAAGATCATCCTACCTTGAGTTGTCTTCAGCCAGCCGACCCACCGATGGAACCGAAGAGGAGATCCAGAGCGGCAGAAGTGATTCTCCAAGGGGCGCTGAAGAAGTCTTCCATCCGATGAAGTGATCCTCCAGGCGGCGCTGAAGAAGTCTTCCATCCGGGCGATGTCATCTTCCAAGCGGCGCTGAAGAAGTCTTCCATCCGGGCGATGTCATCTTCCAAGCGGGGTCTTCAATCTTCTTCTTCAGGATCCATCTTCATTCCGCTGACGCGGAACATCCTTCTTCCCCGACGGACTACCGACGAATGAAGGCTCCTTTAAGGGACGTCATCCAAGATGGCGTCCCTCGAATTCCGATTGGCTGATAGGATTCTATCAGCCAATCGGAATTAAGGTAGGAAAAATCTGATTGGCTGATGGAATCAGCCAATCAGATTCAAGTTCAATCCGATTGGCTGATCCAATCAGCCAATCAGATTGAGCTTGCATTCTATTTGCTGTTCCGATCAGCCAATAGAATGCAAGCTCAATCTGATTGGCTGATTGGATCAGCCAATCGGATTGAACTTGAATCTGATTGGCTGATTCAATCAGCCAATCAGATTTTTCCTACCTTAATTCTGATTGGCTGATAGAATCCTATCAGCCAATCGGAATTCGAGGGACGCCATCTTGGATGACGTCCCTTAAAGGAGCCTTCATTCGTCTGTAGTCCGTCGGGGAAGAAGGATGTTCCGCGTCGGCGGAATGAAGATGGATCCTGAAGAAGAAGATTGAAGACCCCGCTTGGAAGATGACACCGCCCGGATGGAAGACTTCTTCAGCGCCGCTTGGAAGATGACATCGCCCGGATGGAAGACTTCTTCAGCGCCGCCTGGAGGATCACTTCATCGGATGGAAGACTTCTTCAGCGCCCCTTGGAGGATCACTTCTGCCTCTCCGGATCTCCTCTTCGGTTCCATCGGTGGGTCGGCTGGCTGAAGACAACTCAAGGTAGGATGATCTTCAGGGGGGTAGTGTTAGGTTTATTTAAGGGGGGTTTAGGTTATATTAGGGGTATGTGGGTGGTGGGTTTTAATGTTGGGGGGGTTGTATTTTTCTTTTACAGGCAAAAGAGCAGTTTTCTTTGGGGCATGCCCCGCAAAAGGCCCTTTTAAGGGCTGGTAAGGTAAAAGAGCTTTGAACTTTTTTAATTTAGAATAGGGTAGGGCATTTTTTTATTTTGGGGGGCTTTGTTATTTTATTAGGGGGCTTAGATTAGGTGTAATTAGCTTAAAATTGTTGTAATATTTTTAAAATGTTTGTAACTTATTTTTTTTATTTTTTGTAAATTAGCTTTTTTTATTTTTTGTACTTTAGTTAGTTTATGTAATTGTATTTAATTGTAGTTATTTGTAGTTAATTTATTTAATTAATGTTATGATAGTGTAGTGTTAGGTTTAATTGTAACTTAGGTTAGGATTTATTTTACAGGTATTTTTTTATTTCTTTTAGCTAGGAAGTTATTAAATAGTTAATAACTATTTAATAACTATTCTAACTAGCTAAAATAAATACAAAGTATAGTGTAGTGTTAGGTGTAATTGTAACTTAGGTTAGTTTTTATTTTACAGGTAAATTTCTCTTTATTTTAGCTAGGTAGCTATTAAATAGTTAATAACTATTTAATAGCTATTGTACCTAGTTAAAATAAATTGAAAGTTGCCTGTAAAATAAAAATAAATCCTAAGATAGCTACAATATAATTATTATTTATAGTGTAGCTATATTAGGGTTTATTTTACAGGTAAGTATTTAGCTTTAAATTGGAATAATTTATTTAATAAGAGTTAATTTATTTAGTTAGATTTAAATTATATTTAACTTAGGGGGGTGTTAGTGTTAAGGTTAGACTTAGCTTTAGGGGTTAATAACTTGATTATAGTAGCGGCGAGGTCCGGTCGGCAGATTAGGGGTTAATACTTGAAGTTAGGTGTCGGTGATGTTAGGGAGGGCAGATTAGGGGTTAATACTATTTATTATAGGGTTATTGAGGCGGGAGTGAGGCGGATTAGGGGTTAATAACTTTATTATAGTAGCGGTGAGGTCCGGTCAGCAGATTAGGGGTTAATAAGTGTAGGTAGGTAGCGGCGACGTTGGGGGGGCAGATTAGGGGTTAATAAATATTATGTAGGTGTCGGCGGTGTTAGGGGCAGCAGATTAGGGGTACATAGGGATAACGTAGGTTGCAGCGGTGTGCGGTCGGCAGATTAGGGGTTAAAAAACTTTAATAGAGTGGCGGCGATGTGGGGGGACCTCCGTTTAGGGGTGCATAGGTAGTTTATGGGTGTTAGTGTACTTTAGAGCACAGTAGTTAAGAGCTTTATGAACCGGCGTTAGCCCAGAAAGCTCTTAACGCCTGACTTTTTTCTGCGGCTGGAGTTTTGTTGTTAGATTTCTAACGCTCACTTCAGCCAAGACTCTAAATACTGGCGTTAGAAAGATCCCATTGAAAAGATAGGATACGCAAATGGCGTAGGGGGATCTGCGGTATGGAAAAGTCGCGGCTGGAAAGTGAGCGTTAGACCCTTACCTACAAGACTCTAAATACCAGCGGTAGCCCAAAACCAGCGTTAGGAGCCTCTAACACTGGTTTTGACGGCTAACGCAGAACTCTAAATCTAGCCGATAATGTTTTATATAGATATTTCCATAACATGGGCGTTCCATGATTGAATCCTGGGGCTACTTTGCCATCAAAAAGATGGCAGCTTTAAACTCAGAATGTCAGGAGTAATACGCTATATACATTGGATATAGGGGATGCCCCTCCCTCTAATGAAGCAGCCAATAGAGCTGTGAAGCACTCCGCCCCCGCCAAACACACGATCTACACAAGAGCAAAATAGTGCTTCAGCTGTTGTACATTCAATATTACATTAAAAGGACATGATTTAGAAAGAGCATGCAATTTTAAACAACTTTCTAATTTACTTCAATTATCTATTTTGCTTCATTCTTTTGATATCCTTTGCTGAAAGCATATCTAGATAGGCTCAGAAGCTGCTGATTGGTAGCAGCACATAGATGTCTGAAGACTCGCCAGAAACAGGGGCCATCAAGCTCCATACGGAGCTTGTTAAATAGAGCCCTGTGTGTGATTGGCTCTCCCATGTGCATTGCTATTTCTTAAACAAAAGATATCTAAAACATGAAGCAAATTAGATAATAGAAGTAAATTGGAATGATGTTTAAAATTGTATTCTCTACTTGAATCATGAAAGAAAAATTTTGGGTTTAGTGTTCCTTTAAGTGCTGAACCATTGACGCTCGTTTCTATAGGCAGTACATGGAGCGGATTAGCGGACATGCTGGTGTGGATGTACATACATCCAGGACAGTCATGCTCACGCTTCCTTTGATTGCCTTTATTAAGGTTATTTGTTTATATGTGTGTGTTTTTAGATTATATCCTGTTCAGTGATTATTTAACGTATTCTGTATCTACAATATCCATCAAGAGACTGTTACTGTTATAAAGAAAAAAATACATTTGCTTTTTACCCACACTGCTGTCACTAGTCTGATATACTAGAGAGACTATGATCTGTTGATATTTAACAGTGGGGACATTTGCTAACTACTTCCTTACAAGCATCTCTGTTCAGTTTAAACACAAAGGAAACTCTTCCCAAGAGGAGAACCCAAAACAGATATTAGCTGTAATCCAGAGCTGGAAATATACCTCATACTGGATGAGGTTAAATCAAGTGTGTAGTTGTCTCTTGTTTATACGTGTTTTTGAGTCTAAGACATATTACACTAGGAGTGCCTTCTCGTGCGCTTGTCTATCCTTTTACCATTTTATATATATATATAATTTACCCAGGTAAAACTAACATTACCCAAGCGGCTGTGGGTAAAGCCTGATGTAAGATCATAAATCACCTCAGGGTGCATGCGCTTTATCGAGTCACTGCATCAAACATATATACGATGCACTGTAATTCCCCCATCTTTACTATTTTTTTTGCCTCCACCTGGGTGGTTCAAGGGGGATGAAGCTTTCCTTGTAAACCTCATTCCCCAAGGTTCACTTGGGGTGGATGTTAGAGAATCGGCGGGAGCCCCCCTTCAACACCCATGTGCTGCAAAAATTGTGTAGATGTGGGAATTACATAGCATCAGGCTTTACCCACAGCCACTTGGGTATTGTTCATTGTACCTGGGTAATCCTAGGATTACATACAAAGAAAAGCGGGTCTCAAGCGAAAGGTGAAATCAGGAAAACACCTTTATTGTGAACAACATGGAAAGTAAAATAATTGAGAACTTAAAATAAGCTACATGTAGACAAAACGGTCAGACGCGTTTCGGCTCACGCCTTCATCTGTGACCTGTGTATTATACTCTGCTAAGCATGTATATACCCTATTGTTCATTGTACCTGGGTAATCCTAGGATTACCCAGATTTCTTACTTTACCCGTAACATATATATATTTATTTTTTGCCGGGGGAATTATTCTAGTATTATTTGACAGTTAAGCCTTCTTTTCATACTGGAAATAAGGCAGCTGCTTCATTGTTAGTGGGTTGTGAGATTCAAATAAATATGAGAGCTATCATTATGTTTATTCAATAATCTACCGACATATTTCATGGCATTATGACAAAATGTAGCATAATTTAAGTACATGCAATTTAAACTGCACAAGCATTTTACTATTGTTTACATATAATTATGGGGTGGATCACATTTGTGTGATAAATATTATCGTTTTAACAGCTACCAATGAGCCATTTTCTTTTTAATGTGATCATTTTCATTATCTGCAGCTTTTTCTATTATTGCTTCAGCCTTATTCTTAACATGTGCCAGCCCTGTTTTATTGATCGCAATCCAAGTTATCAATACTTAGTGAAATGTTTACATTTTACAGTATAGGGCGGATTCTATTAAACAAATTAATGTGGAGTGTCAGGCGGCACCACATAATTTAACTAGAAATATTATTATATTATATTTGTAAAACTTGTATGTTGGTTTGTTTTTCCCAATTCCCATTTTACTCTGCACGTGCATGCACACTGAAGGCAACTCACCTGTAGAAAGCATGGACTCTCTGATGCAGCTTATTTAGCTGATCATGAGGAGTCAGGATGTGTGTGTATGCGTGGTATTGTGCACGCATGCGCAATGCAGTCTAATGGCCCCAGATTTCCTCAACCCTTTGCTTAGACCTAAACAGATGATTTTGGAAAGGTTGGGCCGTTTGCGCATGCGCAGTGAGTGCCACATGCCTCAAACAGCTGATGTCATGTCACCGGAAGTGACGCAGGTCTGGAAATTTGTATGCGTCAAGACAAATTTTAGAACACCGGCTCAAGATATTGTGCGGCCTGGGTCCTAGAATGAAATAACGCCCTCCCCAGTAGTAACATTACTGATTAGCATATCGACCTACTGGTCCTAACCTAATCTCTGAGCTTACTAAGCCTGCCTACCTGCATGCAACCAATGCTTATGTACAATTTCACAATAAGTGGGAAGAAAGTTAGTCTCACATTGAATGTGGGCCCTGACGGGTTCTGTGTCTTTGTGCATACTGAGGTTATGCTGCTGGGAGCCTGAAACTGTCGGCATTTATCATTGCACCAGCTGTTCTTGTGAACTGCTGGTGCAATGCCGCCCCCTAGAGATTTGCGGCCGTTAGCAGGGGGTGTCAATCAACTCGATCGTATTTGAGCAGGCGGACAGGTTAAGGAGCAGCACCAGAAACACGGGGCATCAAGCTCTGTTCGGCAATGTCAGAAAACAGATACAAACACTTCCTGTTCAATCAATGAATAGACAACAATACATAAGAGAAGCGGTCAACTGGGGAGAGATGATGCTAAATAGTCACTCTATGGGATATTCATGATTCAGATAGAGCGTGCAATTTTAAGCAACTTTCTAAGTTATTCCTATTATCAAATTGTCTTTGTTCTCTTCTTATCTTGAAAAACTAGAATGTAAGAGTAGGAGTCAGCCCATTTTTTTGTTTAGCACCAGGGATAGTGCTCACTGAAATTATTTATAAACCGTTTGTGCAATAATGGCATAAATGGTTGTAAAAGCATCTCTGAGATCCCCTTTGTTCAGAAATAGCAGACATACATGACTTTGCCATTGCTTTTTGGTAATTAGAATGCCACTAATTGCAGCTGCACAACACACTTTGGCCTAGATTTAGAGTTCGGCGGTAAAAGGGCTGTTAACGCTCCGCAGGTTTTTTTCTGGCCGCACCATAAATTTAACTCTGGTATCGAGAGTTTAAACAAATGCTGCGTTAGGCTCCAAAAAAGGAGCGTAGAGCATTTTTACCGCAAATGCAACTCTCGATACCAGAGTTGCTTACGGACGCGGCCGGCATCAAAAACGTGCTCGTGCACGATTCTCCCATAGGAAACAATGGGGCTGTTTGAGATGAAAAAAAACCTAACACCTGCAAAAAAGCAGCGTTCAGCTCCTAACGCAGCCCCATTGTTTCCTATGGGGAAACACCTCCTAAGTCTGCACCTAACACCCTAACATGTACCCCGAGTCTAAACACCCCTAACCTTACACTTATTAACCCCTAATCTGCCGCCCCCGCTATCGCTGACCCCTGCATTACACTTTTAACCCCTAATCTGCCGCTCCGTAAACCGCCGCCACCTACGTTATCCCTATGTACCCCTAATCTGCTGCCCTAACATCGCCGACCCCTATGTTATATTTATTAACCCCTAATCTGCCCCCCACAACGTCGCCGACACCTACCTACACTTATTAACCCCTAATCTGCCGAGCGGACCTGAGCGCTACTATAATAAAGTTATTAACCCCTAATCCGCCTCACTAACCCTATCATAAATAGTATTAACCCCTAATCTGCCCTCCCTAACATCGCCGACACCTACCTTCAATTATTAACCCCTAATCTGCCGACCGGAGCTCACCGCTATTCTAATAAATGTATTAACCCCTAAAGCTAAGTCTAACCCTAACACTAACACCCCCCTAAGTTAAATATAATTTTTATCTAACGAAATAAATTAACTCTTATTAAATAAATAATTCCTATTTAAAGCTAAATACTTACCTGTAAAATAAATCCTAATATAGCTACAATATAAATTATAATTATATTATACCTATTTTAGGATTAATATTTATTTTACAGGCAACTTTGTAATTATTTTAACCAGGTACAATAGCTATTAAATAGTTAAGAACTATTTAATAGTTACCTAGTTAAAATAATTACAAATTTACCTGTAAAATAAATCCTAACCTAAGATATAATTAAACCTAACACTACCCTATCAATAAAATAATTAAATAAACTACCTACAATTACCTACAATTAACCTAACACTACACTATCAATAAATTAATTAAACACAATTGCTACAAATAAATAACATTAAATAAACTATCTAAAGTACAAAAAATAAAAAAGAACTAAGTTACAGAAAATAATAAAATATTTACAAACATAAGAAAAATATTACAACAATTTTAAACTAATTACACCTACTCTAAGCCCCCTAATAAAATAACAAAGCCCCCCAAAATAAAAAATTCCCTACCCTATTCTAAAATACAAATATTACAAGCTCTTTTACCTTACCAGCCCTGAACAGGGCCCTTTGCGGGGCATGCCCCAAGAATTTCAGCTCTTTTGCCTGTAAAAAAAAACATACAATACCCCCCCCCCAACATTACAACCCACCACCCACATACCCCTAATCTAACCCAAACCCCCCTTAAATAAACCTAACACTACCCCCCTGATGATCTTCCTACCTTGTCTTCACCATGCCAGGTTCACCGATCCGTCCTGGCTCCAAGATCTTCATCCAACCCAAGCGGGGGCTAGACATCCACTGAAGAAGTCCAGAAGAGGGTCCAAAGTCTTCCTCCTATCCGGCAAGAAGAGGACATCCGGACCGGCAAACATCTTCTCCAAGCGGCATCTTCTATCTTCTTCCATCCGATGACGACCGGCTCCATCTTGAAGACCTCCAGCGCGGATCCATCCTCTTCTTCCGACGACTAGACGACGAATGACGGTTCCTTTAAGGGACGTCATCCAAGATGGCGTCCCTCGAATTCCGATTGGCTGATAGGATTCTATCAGCCAATCGGAATTAAGGTAGGAATTTTCTGATTGGCTGATGGAATCAGCCAATCAGAATATAGTTCAATCCGATTGGCTGATCCAATCAGCCAATCAGATTGAGCTCGCATTCTATTGGCTGTTCCGATCAGCCAATAGAATGCGAGCTCAATCTGATTGGCTGATTGGATCAGCCAATCGGATTGAACTATATTCTGATTGGCTGATTCCATCAGCCAATCAGAAAATTCCTACCTTAATTCCGATTGGCTGATAGAATCCTATCAGCCAATCGGAATTCGAGGGACGCCATCTTGGATGACGTCCCTTAAAGGAACCGTCATTCGTCGTCTAGTCGTCGGAAGAAGAGGATGGATCCGCGCTGGAGGTCTTCAAGATGGAGCCGGTCGTCATCGGATGGAAGAAGATAGAAGATGCCGCTTGGAGAAGATGTTTGCCGGTCCGGATGTCCTCTTCTTGCCGGATAGGAGGAAGACTTTGGAGCACCGGATTATGGATCGCCAACCCCCGCTTGGGTTGGATGAAGATCTTGGAGCCAGGACGGATCGGTGAACCTGGCATGGTGAAGACAAGGTAGGAAGATCATCAGGGGGGTAGTGTTAGGTTTATTTAAGGGGGGTTTGGGTTAGATTAGGGGTATGTGGGTGGTGGGTTGTAATGTTGGGGGGGGGGTATTGTATGTTTTTTTTTACAGGCAAAAGAGCTGAAATTCTTGGGGCATGCCCCGCAAAGGGCCCTGTTCAGGGCTGGTAAGGTAAAAGAGCTTGTAATATTTGTATTTTAGAATAGGGTAGGGAATTTTTTATTTTGGGGGGCTTTGTTATTTTATTAGGGGGCTTAGAGTAGGTGTAATTAGTTTAAAATTGTTGTAATATTTTTCTTATGTTTGTAAATATTTTATTATTTTCTGTAACTTAGTTCTTTTTTATTTTTTGTACTTTAGATAGTTTATTTAATTTTATTTATTTGTAGCAATTGTGTTTAATTAATTTATTGATAGTGTAGTGTTAGGTTAATTGTAGGTAATTGTAGGTAGTTTATTTAATTATTTTATTGATAGGGTAGTGTTAGGTTTAATTATATCTTAGGTTAGGATTTATTTTACAGGTAAATTTGTAATTATTTTAACTAGGTAACTATTAAATAGTTCTTAACTATTTAATAGCTATTGTACCTGGTTAAAATAATTACAAAGTTGCCTGTAAAATAAATATTAATCCTAAAATAGCTATAATATAATTATAATTTATATTGTAGCTATATTAGGATGTATTTTACAGGTAAGTATTTAGCTTTAAATAGGAATTATTTATTTAATAAGAGTTAATTTATTTCGTTAGATAAAAATTATATTTAACTTAGGGGGGTGTTAGTGTTAGGGTTAGACTTAGCTTTAGGGGTTAATACATTTATTAGAATAGCGGTGAGCTCCGGTCGGCAGATTAGGGGTTAATAATTGAAGGTAGGTGTCGGCGATGTTAGGGAGGGCAGATTAGGGGTTAATACTATTTATGATAGGGTTAGTGAGGCGGATTAGGGGTTAATAACTTTATTATAGTAGCGCTCAGGTCCGCTCGGCAGATTAGGGGTTAATAAGTGTAGGTAGGTGTCGGCGACGTTGTGGGGGGCAGATTAGGGGTTAATAAATATAACATAGGGGTCGGCGATGTTAGGGGTAGCAGATTAGGGGTACATAGGGATAACGTAGGTGGCGGCGATTTGCGGACGGAAGATTAGGGGTTAATTATTTTAAGTAGCTTGCGGCGACGTTGTGGGGGGCAAGTTAGGGGTTAATAGATATAATACAGGGGTCGGCGGTGTTAGGGGCAGCAGATTAGGGGTACATAAGTATAACGTAGGTGGCGGTCGGCAGATTAGGGGTTAAAAATTTTAATCGAGTGGCGGCGATGTGGGGGGACCTCGGTTTAGGGGTACATAGGTAGTTTATGGGTGTTAGTGTACTTTAGGGTACAGTAGTTAAGAGCTTTATAAACCGGCGTTAGCCAGAAAGCTCTTAACTCCTGCTATTTTCAGGCGGCTGGAATCTTGTCGTTAGAGCTCTAACGCTCACTGCAGAAACGACTCTAAATACCAGCGTTAGAAAGATCCCATTGAAAAGATAGGCTACGCAAATGGCGTAGGGGGATCTGCGGTATGGAAAAGTCGCGGCTGAAAAGTGAGCGTTAGACCCTTTAATCACTGACTCCAAATACCAGCGGGCGGCCAAAATCAGCGTTAGGAGCCTCTAACGCTGGTTTTGACGGCTACCGCCGAACTCTAAATCTAGGCCTTTGATTATTGCCTGCAGTGAAGGAGTTAATCAGGTAGCTTGTAAGGTTCATTTTAGATTTAGTGTAAATATTACCCTCCCACCTGATACCTCCCACTAGCTGATCCGCACCTGATCCATCTCAAACAGCTCTCTTCACTTACTCACCCCCCACTGGTCACCAACATTTTAGGTACTGGCAGACATGTTTTTTAAAAAATATTTTTACTTACATTTTTTCATATTTTTTTTTCTGCAGTGTAGTGATCCTCCTCAACTGTCCCACCTCACTGATCTCTTTAAATAGTTTTCTAACCAACCCCCTCCTACTACTTGCAGCTATCTTCAATACTGACAGCTGTCTGCCAGTACCTATAAATACCTACATATTTTTGTTTTATTTATTTTTAATTTTCTGAAGTGTAGTGGTCCCCCCCTCCAGTGATCGTTAGTTAGGGACCCCACACCCCATTTTTTTTTCTATAAGGCAGCTCTCTATCTCCCTTTCTTTTTCTTTTTCTGCAGTGTAGGGCCCTCTGGCTCCCTCCCCCATTTGCTGCTGAACAACCCACCCACCTCCTGGTTTCCCTCCCACACCTCCCACCAACAACAGCAGATGATCGTTATATACAGTAACACAGTGTCCACATCTGTAACAATCTGGCATCTGCCTTCATATAGAATTGGAGAACTGAGTTCCATATGCAGGCAGATGCCTGGAACTCAGGAACTCCAGCTTTCGCCTGTAACGTTACATCAGAGACTTCCTGCAGCTCAGACGTATATACAT
The DNA here is from genome assembly GCF_027579735.1 of Bombina bombina. Lineage (NCBI taxonomy): Eukaryota > Metazoa > Chordata > Amphibia > Anura > Bombinatoridae > Bombina > Bombina bombina. Next base: position 70,875,895 of record NC_069505.1, read on the forward strand.
CATGCGGTACGATAGGCAACGTACCACATAACTTATATATACGTCATATTGGGTTAATGGGTTAAGGGCACAGAGGCCCGAAACGTCGCTATGTTTTGTGTGCTTTGTAATAAAGGAACGCTTTATGGAAGGTGCTGTGAACTCTTTTCATTTGGAATAGCAAGCTATAAGATGGTACCCACCGAGGGTGCAGCTTGTTTCTGCCAATCTCTGTTTTTAACAGACGAGAACTTTCCTGTCGCATAACATTCTGACCACATTTAAAAGGCCAGTGCACCCCTAAAATCAATTACATGCTTTTATTTGTTATATGTTAGTGCATTTTAAGATTGCTCTATTGCTTGCATGTAACTTTGTGTTTAACCCCTGCAAAAGGATTAAACCAGGTGTGTAACTATAGGAGTCTCAGAGGTCTCAATCAAGACTAAGGGTTAGATTTATCATAGTGTGAGCGGACATGATACGATGTAGCATATCATGTCCGCTGCACATAGATAAATGCCGACAAAATACACTATCAGCATTTATCATTGCACCAGCAGTTCTTGTGGACTGCTGATGCAATGCCGCCCCCTGCACATTCGTGGCCAATCGGCTGCTAGCAGAGGGTGTCAATCAACCCGATCAAATTCGATCAGATTGATTTCTGTCCGCGGCCTCAGAGCAGGCGGACAAGTTATGGAGCAGTGGTCTTTAGACCGCTACTTCATAACTTCTGTTTCTGGTGAGCCTGAAGTCTCGTGCCGAAAAAGGGGCATCAAGCTCCATACGGAGCTTGATAAATCGGCCCCCAGGTCTGCATCCCTAGGGAATCCATCTGAGGGGCATGGGCTCTGCCTGCATGATGCCTGGTCCCTAAGTAATGAATACGGCTCACAATAGGCCAGATTACAAGTGACGCACTAATGATAGTGTGGGTTGCAAGAATCAATATCAATGGTCTGCTCTTGTTAAATGTTCTTATGACAGGGGGACTTTTGTGAAAAAATGGCTGTTTGATCTACAGAATTTCAGATACTATCAACATTTTTTCAATCAGAATTTTGTCACGCTGACTTCCATCTTTAAGTAACACAGCTGCCTTATGGTGCCTTTGTCGCTATCCAAGTCATGATTTGGTTTCACACCTTCTCTTCCTGGGCGAGTTATTGTTTGGGCTTGCTGTTGTGTACATTTTTGTTATGCATTTTTCCTGCTTTAGTCTTATTTTTAGCATAGCTTTGACCTTCATCATTGCCAGAGCATTGGATCTGTATACTGGGTACACTATGGGCAAGATTTATCAATCTGCAAACAGCCAGGATTCACATGTTGTAATCAAATGTAGACAGCTTCACAGATTGTGGTGCACATTTGTTCCCCATATTTAACATTACATGGTTGAACGCTTGTTCAAATCCGCCGTCCTACCCTCACTTAACCAATTGCGTGAGACTAGGGCTTGTCAATAATCCCGGTCTAATGAATACGGGGGGTTTTCATCTGCCATCTCCAAATTGGCGAGAGGGTTTATGAAGCAGCAATACACACATTGGGCTACATTTATCATCAGGTGGACAGTAGAGATTTGCTGTCATGAACCTCGTCTGCTCAGTCTCAAGGACAGCGGACAGCAATATGCTGCCTGCATTTAACATTGCACCTGCCGTTGCTTTTGCAATGCCGACCCCCTGTTTGAGTATGGCCAATCACTCACAAGAGGGGCTTTCATTTATTCCAAACCGATTTGATAGGAATGATTAAAATCCGGCACAGGTGGACGGGTTAAGTTGCAGTAGTCACGCAAGCCTGAAACGCCAGGGCTTCAAAGCTGCTATTGCAACTTGATAAATGGATTCCATTGGATGAGCCAGAGACAAGGGGCATACATGTGCCACCACTAATCAGCAGCTAACTCCCAGAAGCACATTGCTGTTCCTGAGCATACCTAGGTATGCTTTTAACATATATCAAGAGAACAAAATAAATTGGATGATAGTTACATTTGAAAAAAAAATTCAATTGCGTGTTCCATCTGAATAATGAAAGTTTAATTTTGATTAACTACCCCTTTAATAAGAATTCTTATGCTACTACTTGCATAACAAACACTCTGTTCAGATAAGCCTGCTTTATTTCCTAATTCTTGTTTTAATTGATAATAAGTAGAACAAAAGGTTTTGAGGTTCAAAATTGAGTTCACCCAGGTCTCTGTCTCAATCAGTTTAAGTATCTTGTTTGCTGGTTTTGAGAAGACTTTGATATGAAATGTTTTACTGAATTCTCTGAGCAATAAAACTGGTGTAGAACTCGAAAGGACATGTGTTTGATGAATACACAATCTTTAATAAATGGCAAACTCTTTATTGCTTTTCTTGTAACAATTTTCTGTTGAGAAAGCAAATAAAAAAGCAATTGATGTTAAGATTTTGTTACAGAAAAAGAAATCAAACAATTGTTTAATTAAATAGTTTTGTGAATTCTCAATAGCATTTTCTAAAAACGGAGCAAAATATTGTAGATTTTCATAAAAAAAAGAAAAAAAGAAGATATGGTTCTGAATATTTCATTTGCTAAAGGATTTCCTGTTAAATGTTATTTTAAAAGCTTCCAATGCTCAATTAATTTGACTGTCAAAAAGAAAATTTGAAATAATTTGATTTAGTAGTTTCTATAGTAGTTTAGAATAATATATATTTAAAGTGAAGGTCAATTTTGATGAATTAGTGCCCGGTTTTTAATAATCCTATTAAAAACAAAGGAACTTTAATTCATCAAAATTGACATTTAACTCGTTTTCTTCACGTCTTTGCGGGTCTAAAATGACGAATCCGGCTTCCTCCAATCACAGCGTTGCGTCAGGCCAAGATTCCCCCGGGGGGGAAAGCCGTGATTGAAGGAAGCCGGATTCGTCATTTCTGATGTCTGCAGAGGCTTCCGACGGCCTGGGGAATCGCTGGAGCGGCTGCCAGGATTAAAAGGTACGTTTTTGAAGAAAACGAGGGAAATGTCAATTTTGATGAATTAAAGTGCTCTTCTTTTTAATAGGATTATTAAAAACCGGGCACTAATTCATTAAAATTGACCTTCACTTTACTTTAACGTAGCAGTATGAGGATTTTTTTAGCCAAAACTACAACAAACTATTTTAACAATATTGATGACCTTTAACATGGAAAACAATGAACTCTTTTTTTTTTTTGGTTTGATGTAGAATACTGCACCTTGCTACTGAACTGAACCTCACAGACTATATATATATAGATACGGTAACTAACCCTTCCTTTTTGCTTTTAATCTTAACTGAGAGCTTGTAAGTGAGTGCTGGACTTTCTCTTTGTGGGCTGAGCATGTTGCGGGGTCATAGGATGTGTACCCAGTCCAGTCTGAGAGTGTAGTCCCCTTCCGTGTTTTATATACAGTATATATATATATATATATATATATATATATATATATATATATATATATATATAATATATATATATATATTATATATATATATATATATATATATATATATTATATATTACAATCTATCTATGTGCATTTGTTTTGTTATGAATGCACATGTTTTAATGAAACACGTATATTCACCTTATTTCAGGAAACAACTATCCGAATTAATACAGAACAATATTTAGAGAAAATGAATGAATAATGATGAATTTGTCAGCATTCATTAGTTTTCTTTAAAACTTTAAAGTCTAGTCAAAATTAAACTTGACTCAGATAGTGCATCTACCTATCCAATGTACCTTTATCATCAAATTTGCTCTGTTCACTTGGTATTCTTTGTTGAACTTTAAAGCTAGGTAGACTCATATGCTAATTTTTATGCCCTTGAAGGCCTCTTTATATCTCAGTGCATTTTGACAGTTTTTTTTACAGCTAAGCATAGCTAATTCATGTGTGCCATAAAGATAAGATTGTGCTCACGCCCATGGAGTTACTTATGAGAGGGCACTGATTGGACAAAATGCAAGTCTGTCAAAATAACTAAAATAAGGGGGTGGTCTGCAGAGGATTCAATCACAGAGGTAAAAAGTGTTTTAATATAACAGTGTTGGTTATGCAAAACTGGGGATTGAGTAATAAAGATATTATCTATCTCTTTAAACAATAAAAAGTCTGGAGTAGCCTGTCCCTTTAAAATATCTTTAGTGTGATTAAGACCCGTGTTAATCCTGTCATCTTCATAACAGAGCCCCAGATGTGCTAAAAGGAGGCTTAAAGAGGCTGTTCATATGGCTCTGTGAAGAAGGATTGGGAATTAGTGCAGCCCTCCAGTGCACTAGCGGTAAAGAAAACCCTGGAGGGAAAGTATTGAGCGGAAGGGTTGGTGACCACATTGAAGGCCATGGAATAGTAAGTGGTGAGGAACAGGTTAAGGGGGAGGTGTCAGTTTCAGGTGAGACTTTAAGTAAGGGTGGATAGCGGAAGCTGTCAGTCATTTTGGAAAGCAGGAAAAGAAGCTCCTTCCCTCCCTCCCTGAATTAAGGAGGTGGTTGTCGCAGCTGTGGCGGAGTGTTGGCCTTTTTAGGCAATTTTATGAGATCTGGTACCTCCCTTTGTAAGGGGGAGAGTTGAGACGTTTAGGGGCGTTCCTGGCAGAAGCCAGTGGCAGGCACGTGAGGCTAATTTGGGAGGCTGCACCCTGGGTTTTACAAAGGTTATGGTTATTTTAGACATGTTAAATGTTAATAAAGCGGGCTGCGGCCTTTTCCCCCTCAAATTCTGTAGTGAAGTCTGTTATTTAAGAATGGAATGTGTCGAGTGTGAGTGTCAGTATATAAAACTTAAGGTGAACTTTTTCACTTGTAGTAAAGGAACAATTACATCCACATAATGAAAACAAATGTAAATGTTCCACAAATGGTTTGAGACGAATACTGAATAGCACAGGAAACCAATATTAGAAATACAAAGGTCTTTTAATATCTGTAAGAAAAGATTCGGCCAAACCAAATTATTTGTGCGTGCACATCTTTTTATAACGCACGCGCACTATGGGGCATATTTATCAAGCCAAGTATGGAGCTTGATGCCTCTTGTTTCCGGCGAGCCTGAAGACCTGAGAGTATGCTGTCAGCATTTATTGATCTGCAATGGGCATGATACGCTACTTCGTATCATGTCCACTCGCACATTGATAAATATGCCCCTATATGGCCAAAAGTATGTGCACACCCAACTAATTATAGAGCTCAGGTATTTAAGCCACACCCTTTGCTAACAGATAGATAAAAAACAACACATCCATGAAATCTCCATAGACAAACATTGGCAATACAATGGCCCATACTGAAGAGCTTGGTGACTTTAAATGTGGCGCTATTGTAAAATGCAATATTTGCTACAAGTCAGTGCATAACATTTCTGCCCAACAAGATCTGCCCCAGTCAACTGTAAATGCTATTATTGTGATGTGTAAGCATCTAGGAACAACAACAGTTCATGTTCATTAAAATTTAAAGGGACAGTCTAGTCAAAATTAAACTTTTATGATTCAGATAGGTCATGCAATTTTAAACAACTTTCCAATTTACTTTTATCATCAAATTCTCTTGGTATTCCTTGTTGAAAGTTAAACCTAGTAATATTTGTATTCTAATTTCTAAGCCCTTGAAGGTGGCCTCTTATCTCAATGCATTTTGACAGGTTGTTTTTACAGCTAGACAGCACTAGTTCATGTTTGACATATAGATAACACTGTGCTATCTCCTATGGAGTTACTTAGGAGTCAGCACTGATTGACTAAAATGCAAGTCTGTCAAAAGAACTGAAATAAGGGGGCAGTTTGCAGAGGCTTAGATACAAGGTAATCACAGAGGTAAAAAGTATATTAATATAACTGTGTGCAAAACTGGGGAATGGATAATAAAGGGATTATCTATCTTTTTATAATTTATAATATAATAAATATTTATGAGTAGGCTGTCATTTTTACAAAATATTTCTTAATGTAAAAACAAATACATTTCTTTCTACAAAACCCTCAAGTAGTAAATGAATGGATCAGACTCTGTGAGATATTCACAAACTTTCAGCCAGAATGGCATAAGTGGAAATCTTAAATCTACTGACACTTTGCTGTCCCTGATATCTTGGTGCTGCTAATGACTTCGGTATATAGTTGTATTCACTTGCTACCAGGCCGGGTTAGACTAAGGCCTAGAGTAAAGCTGCGCTATAGATAGGATTATGGTTAGGCCTGTAAGATTTTTCTGCAGTCTTGTAATAAATTAACATACTATACAAGTGGATTTTTTTGGAATACTTTAACACCTGGTTGGCTACATTTGTTTTTTAATAGCCAAACTCACTAACCATTTGTCTTATTTAGAGGAACAAATCTGGACTTATTACTGGAGTAGAAAAGCCTTGTCATTGTTATTTTCTTAATAAAATCTCAATTGTTTTACCTCTCTTTATCATATCAACCCTGCTGAGACCAGTAGGGACAGATATGGAGTAATGTTCGGCTTGTGAAACCTGCCAAATGCACTTTTATAACTCATAATTAGAAAAAAAACACATTAAAACACAAAGGGGGCAAAGTAATAATGAAAATATAATTCAAGGTTGTTTTACTGCACGTGATTATAACATTTTATGTTACAAACTCAAAGTATTTACTGTGCCTTTATTGTTTGAGATAATGTTATAATTTGTCTTAGGGCAAGGGTTACATTTAGGTCCCATTTATGAATCTGTGGAGTCACCATTGAAGCCTTTGAGATAAAGCAGCCATAGTAAGATCAACAGCCCTGTTCTCGTGTGATTGGTTGTTCAAAAGGAGTGGGTGGGATTACACAAGTGCAGTCATAACTTCTATCAGTGATGATTGATTTGCAAGCAGTGACCTTTGGTGAACTTGTTCCCTGCTTAGGAGATTTTTTCACTAACACCAGCATTCAGTATAATGAAATATGCAAAAATAGTTAAATGCCACTTACCCGTATTTCTAGGGGACTATGACCTGATCTCCAGTGGTTGTACATTTTTCAGTTGGAGGAAATGAAGATTGGTTAATATTTTTACCCCCAGTGTTAACTGGCAGAAAGAGAATTTTAAGGGTCAATTTAGAGGTGATATCTGTTATCGTAAAACTTGTGATCTAACAGTTACTAGAGGTCTTGAAAGTACCTGACTGATTTTAATAATACGATTCAGAATTAGTTTCTCATTTTATTAATGTACATGGGTGTTTAACAAATACCTTTTCATTGGCTTATAATAGAATATATACGTTGCCCCTGGAGGGGAGGGGACAAAGACGTCTTTCTTGCTAAATGGAAGACTTTTTGGAGTTTTCATTTATGAACATGGGTTCCTCTTGGCTTCAATATTGGAGCAGATATTATCAACTTTTGGTGTTATAGGGACAGTCAACTCTAAAAAATAGTATTGTTTTAAAAGATAGATAATCCTTTTATTACCCATTCCCCAGTTTTGCATAAGGACTGAATAGCCTACACCGGGAAACCAGTGAATAAACACACAATCAAACTTTATTACCCCGCCCCCTTTATTTCCCGAAATAAGGACACGACAACAGAGCTGGGAGAAAGACCCTCAGGTCGCATTTATTTAAACGGCTAGTGTGCATGATCACACTAGCAGGTTACTTAGTAACCAACAGCATATGCAAATATGCCTGGTGTGCATGAGTCCCTAACCATAACTCCTACTTTGGGAGGTAGAGGCCCAATTCTGATTTGTGATATGACGGAGTCCCCTGGATTACTTTGCCCCATCAGATGTTTAGTAAAAGGGGTTAGGATGATTTTTCTGGCCTGCCTACCTGTGAGTAGAAGGCACCCTAGGCTCAGACCTAGTGATATCCCTTTCCTCCAGCCTGACCAATCACTCCACCCCAAGGCTTCAAAATTTGGCCGCTACCTCTCGCCACCATATCACCAAGAGACTCTTGCACCCCTCACACATCTTAGAGTTGGGTGGCCAATGCCTCTCTCAAATTACCCAACAATAGGTCTAAACCCACCTCGGATAAATGCACACCATCTGGGTGGTACAAAGCCTTCTGGTCAACCGACAAATCAGGATGCCGAACCACAAACCCCTGCAACCCACAGACAGCCTTCCCCACCTCTCTGTTAACTTTTTCTAATTCTATAACCAGCGCATGCCGAACCTAAATGCCTCAAATGCAGTCTGGCCACCATATTGGACCATCCTACACAAACCCCCGGGCACCAAATATGTAGCCAAGCTATGTCTGCCTGAATGATCCTGATGAGATCCAAAACAGGGGTCTCACCAACATCATTCCCTCCTATGTGCAACAAAACTATCTGGGGCCTACACCAACGCCTATGCACATCCTGCAGCAGTGTCGGGAGCTCGCGCCAGCGCATCCCCCTCTGACCTAACCATCTAACAGACGCCCTGGCCGTAGGGAAACCTAACTGCTGCCCCCCAGATGAAGCAACAGCCCGAATGGCCACCCAATGGACATAAGAATGTCCCACAATCCAGATCCGGACTGCCGCAGGAGCAGAACCTGAAACAACAACAGTAAACTTGCTAACTATCATTGGAACTAATACCATCATCTATTGTGACAGTGGCCTAACGTACAACCTGTACCTATTCGAGCGCCACCTGCCTAGCCGATTAATGCCTGCTGCCGGCTGCCCCTCTGCCGCTGCAGACATGGCTGCCCCGATCCTAAATGAATGCATCCCTAAACTGCTAGGATTAATGCCTACCTTGCCTGCCACTGCTTTCAGCACCTTCTTGAACTGGTAGACCTACAGCGAGGAGCCATCCACATGGACCAAAAATTGACTCCTACCTACTGGACGTACCCCTAAGAACTCAGACAACACTCGGACTGGGCAGGTTAAACTTCCACCTTTCCCAGCCAAAGTCATCCAAGCACCCTTACCCTCCTGGTCCGTTTTAGACCGGAGGACAAAAAGTAGAACTGCTGACATACACTAACATGCTAAAGCAAAACACCTTTCCCTGACACCTTAGCCGCTGGCGGTACCAGTTCACTTACGCACAATGCGCCTGCAAATGCCAGCACAAAAGCCGCCCGAAACAACAAGCACTCATATGGGGAGGAACACACCCCTTCCAGCCTCTCGCTCGTTATAGGTTCCCTACAGTCTGGCACATTGATTTCCATGCGTCCCCAACCCCGCGCTTTCACCAGAAACAACCCTGCAGGGTTGGGACCACCTGCCAACTTATAAAAATATGAAAGGGCCACCAAATGCGTATGCACAGCCCCCTTGCGCATCCCTTGCATCCTAAGCACAGATAACCACTCCAGCAACATTACCTGAGACCCACCGGTTCCCGCAGAATTCTTCCCAAGCTTTCCAGTAGGACACGTAGGCCGCCCAAGTCGCCAGAGCAAAGGCCGAGTCCACTAGCGACAGAATGGCTCTTCCAGTTCCGCGAGCTGCCAGAGAAAAGGATGACAAGTCAGCCCCACTGCCGCAGCTTCCAGAACTAACTTCCTAAACTGATCCCATTTGAAACGCGACAAGGAATCCGCCACTACATTATCCACCCCTGGCACGTGGCATGCCAAGAAGTGAATATTGCTGCAGAGGCAACACAGGAGAACACAGGAGAATCAGCTGACAAGTTGTTGACAGCATGCAGCACACTCAAATTATCCAACCAGAACGTGACCACCCTATCTTCGAAGTGGTCGGCCCACAGCTCTACCGTCACCCCAATAGGGAATAGCTCAAGCAGGGTCAAATTTCTAGTGCGCCCCTGCTCACGCCACTCCACTGGCCAAGACCCTGCGCACCACTCACTGTCAAAGAAGGCACCAAAGCCAAATTCCCTGCCGCGTCAGTAAACAGCTGTAACTCCTGACTGGTCACCTTCTGCCGAGGCCACAGCCGCATCCCATTGAAATCTGTCAAAAATCTATCCCAGACCTGCAGATCCTCCACAATATCCCTGGAGATCTGCACTCTACCTGTCCTAGCTGGTCCCAAACACCCCTCCATCCGTCTGTTTAATACCCTGCCCATGGGTATAACCCTACAGGCAAAATTCAACATTCAAAGCAATGATTGCAGCTCTTTCTTCTGCAACCATTCTCCTGCAGCAGCTACCCTAACCGCTTCCAGGAGTTTAAGGACCTTATAGCTTGGCAGGTGGCACAACTCAGCCTCTGTGTCGATTTCTATGCCAAGGTACATAAGGCCCGTACAAGGCCCCTGGGTTTTGTCCTCGGCAAGTGGTACCCCGAACCTTACCATCATGAAATGTATGGTCTCCATTAGCCTGACGCAACCTCCTGATCCTGGTGTGCCCACCAGGAGGAAATCTTCCAGATAATGTGCCACCGCATTATCCCCTGACACCGCGACCACTGCCCAGTGCAAAAATGAACTGAACATCTCAAATAATACACACAACAGGGAACACCCCATGGACAAGCACCTACCTACATAATACTCCCCCTGCAATTTGCATTCCATTAACCTAAAGGAAGCCGGGTGCAATGGCAACAACCGGAATGCTGACTCAATGTCAAGCTTTGCCAACTCAGCACCCCTCCCAGCCTGCAGCACCACCCCCAGTGCTTGGTCAAAGGACTGGTAGTGCACTGAGGCCAACTCAGGGTCAATGACGCGCCTGCTGGATAGGACAGGTGCTGAATCAACCAAAACTTCCCTGGTTCCGTCTTGGGTACTACTCCCAGCGGGACACAACCAAATCTACTATTGGTAACTCTGAAAAGGGTCCCAACATTCTCCCTAGCCGCACCTCTTTCATCAGCTTTTTCCACACGACTTCAGAGTACTCCTTAACCGACTTCAAATTGCGGTGAGTTGCCGACCCCCTCACATAACCCGTGAAGGGAATCTGAAAACCCTCCCGCAATCCTGCCAGCAGCACACCTGCTGCATGATGGTCTGGGTACAATTGTAGCCAAAGCTCAAGGACATCCACCCTCAGTGGGGTGGGCGCCCTTAGTCCCAGCTGCTCCTTTAGGCTGACCTCTGTTGGCCCCAAGGTCCTTCTTCTTGCACTCACAACCTGGGTGACCCCCCCCCCCCCCGCAAAAGTTGCAGATGTGACGAAAGGAGCACGCTGTGCCCTATCACACTGCCGGTCCTGGAACTTCCAGCACTCATGATCCCGGCGTCGTACCCTAGAAAAGGACCTCTGTGCACCCGCAGGGGAGCCAGAAGGGGAGAACGACTGCTCAGGACCCAATCTGGCCCACAGGTGAATATCGGTCGTGCCGAAATTCAGGCGAGGGTTCCCCACCATCTTCCTGCAATACTCGTCATCGTAATTGCGCCACGCCCCCTCTTTGTATCTCTGACAGATCCAGTAAATAGTATCCATATACTTAAAGGGACACTGAACCCAAATTTTTCTTGCATGATTCAGATAGAGCATGAAATTTTAAGCCACTTTGTAATTTACTCCTATTATCAAATTTTCTTCATTCTCTTGGTATCTTTATTTGAAATACAAGAATGTAAGTTTAGATGCCGGCCCATTTTTGGTGAACAACCTGGGTTGTTCTTGCTCATTGGTGGATAAATTCATCCACCAATAAAAAAGTGCTGTCCAGAGTTCTAAACCAAAAAAAAAAAAAGCTTATATGCATTCTTTTTCAAATAAAGATAGCAAGAGAGCGAAGAAAAATTGATAATAGGAGTAAATTAGAAAGTTGCTTAAAAGTGCATGCTCTATCTGAATCACGAAAGAAAAAATTTGGGTTCAGTGTCCCTTTAATGACTGCTTGCATCTGATCAGGGTGTTTCTCCAAATAGCAAGCGCCCAGAACTCGGAAACAGTGATGCCATTCCAGGTACGTATCAGGGCGCTTAAACTTCTTTGGGCCTGTCCCATCCTTACTCCGCTCTCTCTGCCTCTGTGCCCCAACAGGCAACTCAAATATGTTGACGTACTTGCCTAACTGTAGTTTTTGCACAATCTTTGACTTCAAGTGCCCGCACGGGGAAGTATCCCCAAGTAACGCTGCCTTTCGCCCTACGCTCCCTTGAGGGGGCCCTGCCTGCACCACTAAAGGGTTCTGCCTGCTCAGCCTGCCTAGCCACCCCTTTCTGCCCTGACGCCTGCACCCCTTGATTGGACACTAACTTGTTCAACAGCTTTAACCTCTTGTTCTTATCCTTGCCCTCAAGCGCCAAAAACTGATCACTGTCTGACCCTGATTCTGATGATGATTCTGAACCCCCACCCCCCAGTGTAAGTGTGGTTGTCTCACCACCTCAAGAAGTCCCAGTTGCTCTGCCCGAAGGGTCCAATCCAAAAGTTGACGTAGAGGGTACTACCTCAGACATCCCAGCTGCTTCCTTGGTTGCCTGGGCCAGCGAAAGGGACCTGGCTGTCCTGGAATCTCCCACACAGATGCCTGCTGCCACTGGAGCCTGTAAAACAGCAGAAACATCAGGAGTGCTAGAGTCTCTGAGCGCTGCCTCGCCAGCACTCACACCCCCAGCCACATGCATACCCCTGCCTGCCATCTGCCCCCAAACGTGTTCCATGCATTCAATAAAGGTTGCAGCAACTGCATCAAAGCGGGTGGGATTACCTGATGCCCCCCTGCTTGCATGGGAGCTTCTGTTGCTCCCCTGCCTGTACAGAGTGCCCCCAAGCTGCCACATCCATGCTCCCAACAGACCCAGCTGCCACATGCTGATCCACCATAGGGTCCTGCAGACCTTGCGCTCTCCTGTCAGGCAAAGCCATCCCAGACATGCTTTCCCCAAACGCTGCCCCAACATCACTGCCACCATGTGCCCACTGATCCTTCTGCTGCACCACAGGCCCAGATCTACCGCCCACTATGGGACCAGTCACACTGCCTCTAGAACCCCCCGCAGAGCAGGCCCTCAACCCCGGTACTCCCGACTCACCTGCTCGGGTACCACGTGAGGACCCACTCCTGCAAGCTCCTTGCTTCCCCCCCTGCGACCGCGCTCACTACCGCTGCCTCTAAGGGGTTTTTCCGGCTCAAAATGACGCACCGGAAGTGCGTCACCAGAAGGGGCGGGGCTACAGCACATGCCACTTGTGCATAACGTCACCAAGAGGCCTGGACCCGGAGCCACCTCATAAGGGCTGCTGCTGGCCACAGGCCTACCCCGACAAGGCCCTGCAGCAAGGCCGAAAGGCCCCACCGCACTGCCTGCATGCTCCAGCGACAGGACTGGGTGATAACTGGCACTAGGTCAAACATGCCCTACACCGACTCCCCCACTAGGCCCTGCAACCGTCGGCCATCGTGAACCTGCAGCCAGCCCAGAACCAGGCCAGATGGGCCCGGAACCAGGCCCGGACTGCACACTAGGCCCCACATATGCGAGCCGGCATAAGGCCCAACCCCAGCTCCAACGCTAAGCCAAGCCCCAGACCTAGTGAACCGCCTCCTGGCATCACCGCTGCTACCAAGGACTGCAGGAGGGACACCACTCCAGCAGCTGCCTCGGTAGGCAGGGCCTGCCCTCCCAGTACCGGAGCATTGCTCGGCATGGGATCTACTACCACTTGGCCTTCTCAAACTCCCTTTCCACCTGCTCATCCATTACCTTGCCTACCTCTGTATCCCCCAGGCTCGACTCTGCAACCTCATACAAGGAGGGGGAGCCCGGGGGAACAGGAGACGGGCCCTAGAACCCTGACCACATGGGATATCAGCCCCTGCCTAGGAAGAACCCTCTCCTCACTAACCACTCTCTTCTTCTTTGCAGGAGCCCTGCTACCACCTGGGGACCCATCCCTGAATCTTTTAGGAGGAACAGACACTCGCCTGGCATGATCCATGATGAACAGCAATCTCAAACAACTCCAACTTCTTGAAGAAACACCGGAGGAAAGAGGCAGAACTCTCCAGAACATCTGTTCTTAAACCCCAAGGTGTGTCACTTCCCTTAAACTGCAACATTGTTGCATCTCCATCTTTCCTTCACATTCCTATCCCTGCCAGGCTACAGCCCTTAATACGTTTCATTCCCACTAGGGTTCCCTACACTATCATAACCAACACAGCTATATTAATTCACTTTTTGCCTCTTTGATTACCTTGTATCTAAGCCTCTTCTGACAGCCCCTGATCACATAACTTTTTATTTATTATCTATTGACTTGCTTTTTAGCCAATTAGTGCTGTGTTGTGCACAACTCTGGGAGTAAGCACAATGTTGTCTATATGGCTCACAGGCAGACATTTAGAAGTTTAAATGTTATAAAGTATATTAATATAACAATGTTGGTTGTGCAAAGCTAGGCAATGGGTAGTAAAGGCGTTATCTATCTTTTTAAACAATAAAAATGTTGGTGTTGACTCTACCTTTAAAGTCAGCCTTGATAGCGTTTTTTTATTCCAGGTGACTTTCTATACTGCATTATTTTATTATTTAGATAGCAGTAGGAATAGGATATATTTGTGTAGTTTTGTTGTTATTTTGTATATTATATTGTTAACCTCATCTACATATATATTTGTTAACTAGACAATGGCTATTTAATAGTTATTTACATCAATACTAATAGTATACATATATTCTCTTTGTGTATTATTCAATATATTGATTTCTTTTTTACAATGCTCTCTTTGCATTAATATGTCTTTTTCATGTGTTACCTATTGTTTTATGTATATTTGTATTCACTCATCACTTTTCTCTTCTTATATGAGGGAGGGGTATAAGAAATATGAACTAATTAGCTTCCTGCAACATATTTATATGTTATGCGCAGAGTGGCTTTGACTGAGTTTTGTGAATAAGATATTTCCTGATAAAACATATTAGACCTTTCAGTCTTATGCTGCATATTTTTAGGTTTTGATAATAAAGTGTTTTTAGTTTTTTTGTTTGTTTTTCTTTATTCATCTAAGGTCCACCTGTATTGTTCCTAGATCATTATTACGACAGAAGTCTCATTTGGTTGTTTTCTAGAGGGGAAATATTCAGCAAGTTCCCTCTGAGAGTTTGGTCACACATATCCTGTGGGACCTGGCGTATTTTGGGCACAGATGGTTCACAGAGACATTATTGCAGGACACTTTCAACTGCAATATATTGTAGAGACTTTTACTTGCAAGATAAAAGTGGTTGTGAGTTCCAGCCCTATTCATTTATTTTTGAAGATACACATTATTTTCATCTGTCTCACATTTTTTCATCTGTTCAAGATTGATCTACATTGAACTATATATATATTTTTCTATATTTCTTTATTTTTATATATATTTTTTATATATTTTTTTCTTTTTGAATTTTTTTTCACTAGCGCTAGTGTGGATTCACATTTCTCTGGGGTTAAACACCTACTTTTTGCATCGTCACGTTCTTTCACAGCCCCTCCTCCACTTGGTCCGGTAACGGATCTCACACGCCTTTGATTATTGCATTATTTTTTGAATTTTGTATTGAAGTTTGAACGAATGTTTTTACACCATCATGTGCTGAGATTTTAATGTTTATTTGAAAGTTGATATATTGTTTATTGTTACACATCACATTGGTTTGATCTGAACCACAGCCCACACATTTTTTTCATCCACTGACAATAGAACCATATCTAGAACGCCAAAGTCAGGTAACCGACTTAGGCCTCGCTTCCATTGAGTCGTAATTCAGTTTGCGTGCACTCGCAAACCGTTAAATATGCTGTCGAAAGCAATAGCGTTTAACGACTGTTTCCAATGGCGCGTTATACCTCTATATCGGCTTCCGGACTTCGGCTGCCGAAAAGATTTTCGCGTCCCATAGAAAGTAATAGAAGCCGTTAATCGATAAATTATACCAGGTTTCCATTGAAAGCGCTAACCGTTAATACACTGTCGGAGGCTGTCGATACATTGAGACATATTACCCCCAGCTCAACTAGGTGTAAAGGAGGAAAAAAGAGCTTTTTGAGCCCTGTTTCTCATTGAAATTGCAAATCAAAAATAATTTATGAGTGTTTCAATGTACAAATAACATTATATATGCTACATTTATTGGTCCTATGTATAGGAATATTTGCACCCATGTTGTCATAGAAATTTCAATATGTATGTGCATATAAAAATATATGCAAGCACCACAATTATGGAACGACCTCCCGCACACTTTTAAACCTTCCCCATGCCTAATATCCTTTAAGAGATCCCTCTCTACATATCTCAAAACAGAATGCACCTGTCATTGTTGATTATATATTTCCTACCTGTTCTATGTTAAATTTTTGGGCGTATGTATTATTATTTTTTTTTTTATTATTGTACCCATTGTATCAATGCAATGTTTTGTGTACCCAGGACATACTTGAAAACTATAGAAATCTCAATGTATCTTTCCTGGTAAAATATTATAAATATAAATAAAATATCTACCTATTCAAAATGAAACCTTTGCCCAGGGATGCTATATATAGGGCGAAATTTATTACTATGTGAATTATCACGCAATTACGATCGGCAATTATAACGCCATCATTCGCACACTCCGTATTAACTTGACTAGTACTTATTTATCAAATTTCAATCCGTAATTATTCGCGTCATATTTGAAGCGAATATCATCGTATCTATGATAAATATCACTCCCTAATTGTTCTAATTTATGAAGCATTCAATATGATAAAGCGAACAACTTAGTGGACGTTACTTACATGTGATATTAAAATGAATCTAAGACGTCATTACGGCGCGAATGTTAGCATACGCCTATTACTTTATTAGTCAGATTAATCTTTATTGCGACAAGATGGCAGCGATTGAAGCTGGAAGAACCAAAAGTGGACGTAATGTCCAATTTACTTTAGAACAAAATGAAGTTCTAGTAGAGAGTGTATTAGAGCATTATGATGTTCTTCTCGGCCATAAGCAGCGTGTTACCACACATAGCAGAAAAAAGTTTTTGTGGGAAGAGATTAGTCGCGCTGTTTCAGCAGTATCACGTTTTCCCAAAAATGTTGATAGTTGCAAAAAGCGTTTCTCTGACATTAAAAGAATCACAAAGTCACGATAACCACCAGCCCACACTCATTACTGCTCTCAGACTACTAACAACGGCTATTTAACTTCCCTTCTTCCTCCTTCCTCACCCTTTAGATCCCCCCCCCCTTTTTTTTTTTTTTTTTTTTTTCTTTTCCTTTTTTTTTTTTTTTTTTTTTTTTTTTTTTTTCTTTCGCGATGAACCCAGGTCTTAAATTTGTCTCCCTCAACACGAAGGGACTTAACTCGCCAGAGAAGCGAAGCATGGTACAAACTTACTTAAGGAAGCTCCAGTGTGATGTTTCCTTTTTACAGGAGACGCATTGGTCTTCAACTAATACTCCAATATTGAAATCTAGACACTTTCCGGTGGTCCTTAATTCGACCTACCATGAAAAAACCAGAGGAGTCTCAATTTGCATCAGTGCAAGAGTTGCATTTCAACCACAACATATAGAAATGGACCCAGAAGGGAGATTTCTTTTGGTGGTTTGCGAACTGAATTCACACCTCTTCACTCTAGTAAACTTGTATGCCCCTAACCAAGGTCAGATAACCTTCCTCCGCACGATGCTGCATCTTATCGATGGCCTGAAGCAAGGCACATTAATTCTAGGAGGAGATTTTAATCTAGTCTGGGACCCCCATACGGACAAAAAACTCCCGAAAGATAGAGTTTTAGACAACTACTCTAGATCTACAGCTCCTAAATTTCAAAACCTGATATACCAGTCTGAGCTCTATGATGTGTGGAGGGCATGTCACCCTGACTCACGAGATTACACGTTTTTTTCTCCCCCTCACCGATCATACTCGAGATTGGACTACTTCTTTGTCGACTCCTGGTCTATGAACAACATCACAAACTCTAGCATATGCAGCTGTCCATGGTCAGATCATGACGCTGTTACAATGTCTATTGACATTGAGAGATCCGCACTGGCTAGACCGTCATGGAGGCTCCCGAGGTTTCTCTGGGAGGACATCTCTTTTGTCACAGAATTGGTCGACAGGGTCGAGGAATTTTTAGACACTAACAGACCCAATCAGACTTCACACCAAATCAGGTGGGCAGCATTAAAGGCGTACATCAGGGGATTCTGTATTGCAAAGGCATCGAATATCAAAAAAAAATGGGGGGCCCCGCTAGGCAAGCTCACTTGCGACCTTCGGGCGAAAGAAAGGCAAAACAAACTAATGCCTACAGCTAGCCTATCCACTGAGATTTTGAATTTGAAATCACAGATTAAAAACCTGGAAGTGGAGAAATTTAAACGAGCCCTTTTGAGATTCAAAATGATTATGTACTCAAAAAGCAACAAAGCAGGCTCGATGCTTGCAAATAAACTGAAGCAGAAACTAGCTAGCTCCCGAATACCATACCTCGTCCTTGAAGGTCAAAAAGTACATGCCCCTGAAGACATAGGAAAGGCTTTTGCCGACTTCTATGAACGCCTGTATAACATCAACTCTCATGAGACACCCAGAGTGATGTCTCCTCCGGATATCTCCTCCTTCTTACAGAGACTAGGCCTACCCAAACTCTCAGAGGAAGACAAGGTTAAGCTAACTGAACCTATTACTGAAATGGAACTCGGAATAGCAATTAAACAGTTGAAGACTGATAAAGCCCCGGGCCCGGATGGGTTTCCGGGGCAATTGTACAAAAAATTACAAACGCAACTCAAACCTGTACTCTGTCAAGCGTACAACGAAATCAGAACTGAAGGACAGATACTACAAGAATATCTTGAAGCAACTATAGTTGCGATCCCAAAGCCGGGTAAAGACCCGACCCTTTGCGGCAATTTCCGTCCCATTTCACTTATTAATGTAGACACAAAATTATATTCTAAAATTCTCGCGGAAAGGCTGTCTCCCCTGCTGCCGGGATTAATCAACACAGATCAGGTCGGATTCATGAACGGCCGGCAGGGCCCGGACAATACGAGACGACTGATTTCCGTCTTTTCCGAGGCGAAGAGACGAGCTGTCCCCCTTCTGGCCCTGTCACTAGACGCTGAAAAAGCGTTTGACAGGGTCAGATGGGAGTATATGTGGAGAGTTTTGGACACGTTTGACTTTCCACCCGAAGCCATAACCATGATCAAAGTCTTGTACTCTAATCCAAGTGCCAGAGTAAGAGGGTTGGGCTTCTGCTCTCCTCCCTTCAATATTTCCAATGGTACCAGGCAAGGCTGTCCACTATCCCCCTTGCTATTCGCCTTGGTCATGGAACCATTGGCAGAACTGATTCGGATGTCGCCTGTCATTGAGGGATTACCAGTAAGCACCAGTCAGGAAAAGATTGCTCTGTATGCGGACGACGTTACTCTCTTTCTCACAAACCCCCAAAGTTCAGTCCCGGCGGTTTTCACTGCCCTAGAACAGTTTAGCCTCCTGAGCTACTACAAAATAAACGTCTCAAAAACAGAGGCATACAGTATTAACTTGCCC
This sequence comes from Bombina bombina, assembly GCF_027579735.1. Classification (NCBI taxonomy): domain Eukaryota; kingdom Metazoa; phylum Chordata; class Amphibia; order Anura; family Bombinatoridae; genus Bombina; species Bombina bombina. Next base: position 70,895,300 of record NC_069505.1, read on the forward strand.
GAAGACCAACTCCTGAGCCTACGTGAAACGTATGACTTTCACTGGTCTACATCGTCCCTCAAACATCTAGGTGTTCACCTAAGTGCAGACCTAGACGTCATCCTCTCTTTAAACTTTGACGCCCTCATCATTGAGTTGCGATCCTTAACACACAGATGGGATTTCAGAGAAATCTCTTGGATGGGCCGCATCGCCACGGTGAAAATGTCACTGCTTCCTAAAGCGCTGTACCTATTCCGATGTCTCCCATTGAACATCCCGCATGGTACATTACAACAAATTCACCGAATTTTCTCTAAGTATGTATGGGGGAAAAAGATGCCTAGGATTGGCTACAAAACCATGCAGAGAGAGTTTTCCAAAGGTGGAGTAGCTTTTCCAAATATATTCCTTTACTATGAAGCCGCTAGACTATCACAGATCACGGCTTGGGGCCCGACTAGAGAGGAACCGAAATGGTTCAAAATAGAGGAACTACACCTACCTGAAGGCCTAGACTTACCAAGTATTCTCTGGGTTCATGAACACAAGCAGCTGGTAGATAGAGTTCCTAACCCCATAGTACAACAAAATATCAAAATGTGGCATGTACTTAGACATCATAAGGAGATTGCCCCACATCCCTCACCGATTCACCAGATAAGGGGTCTTCTCTGGGACCTACCGAATATCCATCTTGAGTTTTGGATACAACACAACATAGACATGGTGGAACATCTGTTTTCAAACGGTAAACTTATGACAGTTCATCAAGTACTTGACTTACTAAGCGGTTCTCCCTTATGGCTCTACTTTGAATGCTGTAGGGTACTCAGCTTACTTCGCTCCTGGAAATTTGGCACTCAGACGCTCAGACCCCATTCTAAATGGGAAGAAAGATGGCTGCTTGAGATGGGGACGTGGAAACCCCTCACATTCCACTACAAAGCCATGCTACAAGACCACTCAGAAGGCCTCCCAAGCCAAATCAAAATGTGGTGCAAGGAGTTGGCTTTAATCATATCAGATATAGAGCTGAAAGCAGCGATTGAATTGACAAAAAAAACGATCCATTGTATAACGATCTTCGAAAGTTATATGAAACTAATGCTACAATGGTACAGAGTCCCCACCAAACTGTCGAGAATGTTTCCTAATGTATCTCCCGATTGCTGGAGATCGTGCGGAAGGGTAGGCTCCAATTCCCATATATGGTGGTCATGTCCTAAAATAAAGGACCTATGGAAAGATGTCGAGACACTCTTGCATTCTATGAATCTGACTATACAGCTAACGCCAAGGGTGGCACTCTTCCACATCATGGAAAATACTCTCCCCAAATGTAGCAAACAACTGGTGATCTATGTGATGGCGGCCACCAAACTTTGCATTGCTAGAGCCTGGAAACAGGTTACCTCACCCACGATTTCGGAAGTCTGTGAGGTAATACAATACTTAGCCAACATGGAAAAATTTGCATATAGCTCGTTAGAGCGAATGGAAGTTTACTGGGCAATCTGGGGTGACTGGATTCAGATCCAGTAGACCCATACGGACTCCCGTACTGCTCTTCCTCTCCCTAGGCAGTTGGGACTGGAGATACCGCGCACAAGTAGTTTTACCTCCCTTTTTTTTTTTTTTTTTTTTTTCTCCCCCACTCACTCTCTTCATGTCTCTATCTCTACTACCGCGTTCTTTACCCTAACCCCTTCCCCTTTCCTCACCTCTTCTTACCTGAACTTCCCCTCCCCCTCCCATGTGATGACTCCCTCCCTACTAACCCTATAACCTACCCCTTACTCCCAATGCCACTGAATGACCATGTCAAAATACAGACCGACAAAGTAATTGAGAAACGTGGTTACAACTGTCACTTCAACCCTATCACTACGACTCTGGAGTTATACTCCGCTATCCGTGACTTCTAGATACATAGTAGACTCCCCGCATTGACCGAATAAGAAGCACAAATATTGTTTACAATATATATGGATGTATATAACTCTGCAATACGCCTAATTGTTATATGTTAATGCTATGTAATTGTTTTGATGTACTTGTGGAAAGTAATTTCTTTCTTTGGTTATTTAACTGTATGTACCTTTTGTTCTTAATAAAGAAAAAATTTAAAACTCAAAAAAAAAAAAAAAAAAAAAAACATTAAAGCAGTTAAAGGGACACTCAAGTCAAAATAAACTTTCATGATTCAGATAGAAAAAAAAAAAAAAAAAAAAAAAAAAAAAAAAAAGAATCACAAAGTCAAAATATGCCAAAGAAAAAAAAGCAGCTAGGGCTACCGGCGGTGGCCCAGCAATGGATTCCGATCTTCTCAACTATGAACGACGTGTATTGTCTCGATTGGGGAACGAAATAGTAGATGGTCTTGATGTGCCTTGTGATTCCGATGATTTTCCAGGTTTGTATACAAATTACATGTTCAAACAGCGTATCTATAGACGCACAACAGTGATATGTGATACTGAATTATTGACCTTGTTAGTTTATAATTTCTTACTTATTTTAAAGTAAGATTAGGATAAATTACATTTACTTATATTCATGTGCACTTCAAATCATGGAGTATGGATTCACAAGTATACATCTTTCATACGTTGCAGGCTTTTTTAAGTTCCAAAAAGGCCATAAATATTATGATGAAAATAAATAGACACTCAACCCTAAAAATTTATTTTCTGATTCATATACTATGTAATTGTAAACAAGTATAATTTACAAACATTATACATTTTTCTTCATTCTCTTGCTATCTTGATTTTAAAATGAAGGTCTCTAAGCTAAGCCGACAGACCTTTTTTTTTTCAGACCATGGACAGCAATTGTTAATTGTTTCTGTCCAATCAGCAAATACAATTTTACTTTTTCAACAAAAATGGTCCTGTTTCTAAAATTACAATTTTCCTTTTCGAATCAATATACCAAGATAATTGTCTATAACTTTTGACACTCATGAGCTAACAACCTATATTGTTAAAAAACAGAAAATAAGGCCTTATAAATTAGTCTATGAACCTCCTAGGTTTATCTTTAAAATAAGAATCACAAGAGAATTAATAAAAAATTTAACAAAAAATAAGTTTTCAGAAATTATATTCTCAATCTGAAACATGAAATATTATTTTTGAGTAAAATGTCCCTCTAACACATATATGTATTCTTTTTAACTATTATAGCACAACCTTCTAGCCAGTCTTCTCTACAAGCTACAGAGTCAATTGAGGAATTAGCTTCTACAAGCCAAATGAGGCCTACAGAAAATGTTTGTCAAAGAACCCTTTCGTCATCTTCGATAACAACACATAGTTTAGGATCAGCGGATACATTGCCTGATATTCCCTGCAGTACACCCGTTGACAATGCCAGAAATTCGAGAGGTATTTTTTTTTTTAAATTGTATTGTTGTATTTTTTTTCTTGTTAACAAATTAAAAGAACCCTAAAAAATAAATGTTATTTTTTATTTTCAGAAGTCATGAATATCTTCAATCAAATTATATCCGGAGGTATAGAAGAAGGTAATTATATAGCTTTATGTACATTTATTCTATTGTTGGCAAAATTTAAAGATATTTTTGTCCTTATTTAACTTTAATGTAGTATCATGTTTTGTAATGTGAAAAAAGATATGTTCCATGGTAAATCAATCTGCATATCAAATATCTTATTTTCAGTAATTGATTTTCCTGAAATGGCAGAGAACATTCACAATCGTTATTGATGTACTAATTTTCTTTTTGAAAAAATGATAATCAAATACAAATCTTACATTTTTAGAAATTGATTTGAAAATCAAAATTATTTTTTTTTTCCAAATAAAATTGAGTAAGATCTGTATTGGCTATCTTTTAATAAAAATGAATATATATATATATATTTTTAATTTTAAATATTTTAGAATGTTTTTATTGTCAAATTTATATGTAAAACATAAATTACATACATATATTCGATGTTTTATCTATATATTTATTTTCTATATTTATTTGTAGGTAACGAAGAAGAAAACACACAAGATGATATTAGTAGTGGGGAAATAATACTAAGGACTGTAGACCCTTTAGAAGAAGATTCACAAATGACTATAATTGAAGAGTCCTTGTCAGGGACAAATACATCTGCCCAATCAAGGTCCCATCAACAACCAGAGTCTACAATGTCTACACCAATACCTGAAATTGAAAATGCTGCTAATATAGCTAATAATCCAATTGAAGCTGCCCCTGAGACAGACGCATTACAGGAGATGGTGGGAATAGCACGCAATTTTAGGGATGAACAAAACAAAGTAATTGAGATGTTTGGAAATTTTTTAAAGGATAGGATAAGAATAGAGGAGCAAAAAATAGAAATTGAAAGGGAAAGAAATGAGATATTTAGAGCTGGTTTTGAAAATTTAAGTAAATGCGTAGAATCAATATCAAACTTATTCTCCGCATCATCATCACCAAACCCACAATTTCAAGAATAGCCATAATTTTACATTGCTATTTAAATTTTATAATAATAATGTTTGAATATAGTTTATTCTGTTCTCATTTAAATTGTTATAAACAAGTTATTTATTTAAATATAGAAATCTAATAATTTAAAAAAAAATTATAATATATATATATATATATATATTGATACATACATACATATGTTTCTTTTGATAAATATATTTATATCACTCTCTATATATATATTTATATATATTTAGATTCAATATAATTATATATAATTTACAATCCAAATATGTATGTCTATATATATAAATATATCAAAATTATCTCTCTCTCAATGTCTATATATAAATTATAATTGTATATATATATATATATATATATATATATATATATATATATAGTGAGACAGAGAGAGAGTGAGTTATATACATAAACATAGATTGCAAGGTTTGTATATGTTGTATTTGTTTGTACATAATCAACCAAAACTATTAATATTTTAATAGTATTGATTGATAGAGTCATGGATAAAAAAAAAAAAAATATATATATATATATATAACAATTACAATTATTACTTATTACAATGAGTTATTTTATATATAAAATATATATATATATATATATATTGATGAATATATATATATATAATTTTTATATATATATATATATATAGATAGATTGATAGATAGATAGATAGATAGATAGATAGAAAAAGAGATCTTTGATCAATATATATATATATATATATATATATATATATATATATATAGTTAGGTAACTATACATATATATATATATTTATTTAGATATTTTTAGTTCATTAATATAAATATAAATATTATTCAGTGTGTGTGTATATAGATATATATATATAGAGAGAACAATATATACATACATATATATATATATATATAATTTTCAAGATATATGCTAATGTGATCAATAATATATATGTTGGTCTTGAAATAATAAAACAAAATTATAAATTAATATATTGATCACTATGCATTATAATCGTTGTTTGAATACAAGTTGTAGAACTTATAACATTTGAACTACTAAGCCAAAAAATATATGTGAACGCTATTAAAAAAAAAGATTAGAACGGTTCAAACAAAATATTTATTTTTTCTTTAATAATTAGTTTTAATCACTAATTTTTATCAAAATATTCAAAATTACTGAACATCAATAAGTCATATTTAAAAAATAAAAATGACATATATAATAGTCTTGACATAGAATATTAATAGAACATTCACAAATTATAATAAAGTAAAATTATTATTTTTTCAATCAACATTTTTCTAGTATTGAAATCATTTTATCAATCTCCTTGTTCATCTTCAATAATTTTTTCTTAAATTTTTTTAGTTTTTTTACAAAACTATTTTTGGTTGTTGTATCTTGCTTTTTTTCAGGCACGGCTGTAATATAAGGAAGATAAATAAGAACAAATCAAAATTATTAATTTATATTGAAGAAAATGAATGGAATTAGAATTTAGAGATATACACATTTTGATGTATTTCGATTTTATAACATCTTTATCAACTAAAGAAAATTACTTATCTTTACTCTATTTTTATACAGTGAAAAAATGTATAATTAGATTGACACTCACATTCACTAGATCCAATTCCATCAATGACATTTTCCTGATCATTTTCAGCTGTCAAAGTTACTTCACATTCATATTGATTGTCCATATCAGTAGTTAATGGATCTTGAATTTCTGTGTTCAGATCATTATTTTCCATTAAAGTTATAGGAAGTGGAGGAGATTGTGCATTACTGTTTGGGGTAAAAGCCATTATTGGTCTCAGGTATCGTGGAGCACTCTTATTCTTTTCCTTTCTTCTTTTGGTATCTGTAATCACATTTCCATTAATGAATAAAATCTGAATAAATAAATATTTTGAACAAAGATTAATAAGAAAAGATAGAATGAGATAGAGCTCTCTCTCTCTCTATATATATATATATATAAATATATATATATATATATATATATATATATTTATATATATATATATATATATATATATATATATATTTATAATAATTATTATTTTTTGGAGTTGAATCTATTTTTCAATTATATTATTTATATCTATCTAAACTTTACTATTTATATATAAAGATAAATCTCTTGAACTCTTTTATCTTTCTCTATCTCTTATCATTCTTTCTATTTCATATTTCTAGATTTATCATTTATTTGATATCATTTTGTTTATTTATATCTATCTTTGTATCTCTCTATATTTTTCTTTTCATATCTCAACATTTACAAGTCTATATCTATCTATATCTATCTCTATCTATCTTTGTATTTCTCTCTCTCCCTCTCTCTTTCTCTCTCTCTATCTCTCTCTTTTGCTAGCTCTATCTCTCACTTTCTCTCCTATTTCTTATTATTTATATTTCTAATTGTAAATATTTTTATCTATTTATTTCTCTCTCTCTCCCCCTCGCACTATATTTCTCTCTATCTCTCTCTTCCAATATTGCTTTCTATTTCTGTCACTGTTATTATAAATATTATTTTGAACAAAGTAATTTTATTACTTTCTATATGTGTCTCTCTTTCTCTTTTTTCTATTAATTGAACTCTCTTAATCTGTCCTATTTCTTTGTATTTCTTTATTAATTTAGTTTACTCTTTAAAAACTATATTCTCTATCTATAACTTTGTATCTTTTTTTTCTGGGACTTAATTTTTCATTGTGTTTTTAACTCTAGATGTCTAGTTTTCTATATCTATTTCTGTTTATCGCTATCAATTTGTAATTCAAATCTCTATAGCTCTTTCTATTTCTCTTTGATTAAATTAACAACCATTAAGTCTATCACTATTTATCCCTTTATCTTTAGATCTATATTTTTCTATATTCTTTTTCTTTATATTTTTAGATCTATCTTTTTATCTCTCATTATAGTTCTATATATTGATTATTATTTATATATAGTATATCTGTCTATATCTATAAAGTTCTATCACTTTATTTATATCTATCTTTAAAATTATCATAATGCGTCAGAACAAACGCATAACATTATTTAACTAAACCGTTTTAAACGTAGAAATTGAATCAAAATACAATATCTATTAGAAATAGTGTATGTAGTCAACACTTACAAACTCTAATGAGACTTCTAATCCTAGTATGGTACTCCTTTTCCCGTCTACGTAGGTCCGAATAGCGTTGAAGGCACTGTCTTCTTGTTCTTTTTATTCCCGATACCCGATACATCCTGCGTATTATCTCATAAACAAGATAATCGCGTTGATCTTGTTTGACAGATCTAACACCTCCTATTCTTTTTGGAAAATATTTCTCCATCCCATAAACTAAAATAATTAGCTCTCCAGCAGTGAACGGAGAACGTTGCGACATCTTGCTAACGAGTTTCTAATCTTGAAGGAAATGACGTAATATGTCAATCATTTGAGTAAATTCAGGAAAACTTTTTTTATTTATAAATCAATGTTTGAGTTTATATTATTTTATGATAAATGTGTTAAGAGACAGATAGTTTGTTAAAACTTATTCGGTTCACATAATTTGCATCCTCATTAGATTAGAATGTTATTCAATACATGTATATTAAATTCTGTTTCAATTGTTATTCTTGCAACTTATTATTAGCGAAAGTTTCATATATGTTTAAATAAGTTTATTAGTTATTTAAATTGCATTGTTATATTATATATTGATGGTTATCTAGTTATTAGAAAATTTTAATAAAATGTTTTTATATGTTGCCTTCTTGTTTTGATAAAATTTTAATATATTATGATGTTCATATAGTTATGAAAAGGTTACTATTGAATGCAATAAAATGTAATTCGACTGTTTCAATTTTTAAAACATCTCTCCTGTCAAGGTTTGTTTTCTTGCAGTGTGTAGCATCAACACTATAGCTAGGGGGTTGATATGTTTTATGCATTTTATACTTGACTAGCTTACATTTTATTCCAATTGCATTGCCATACGTCTAGGCAAGGTTTGTTCTTAATTTATAGGTTCCAAAAGCTGTATCTGGCTTGCAAATATATACAAAGCTAGTGCTTGTTTTCAACAATAATAAAAAGTTTAGAATCACAGAACCTGTTTTCTTAATTGCACACTGTTCAAGGATACAACTTATTTTCAACAACTATATTGTAAGTCGTTAGTAAAAAAAATAAATTAAAAAAAAATTTGATTTTATTTTAATTTTTTTAAACAAATAACAAATAGAAGAAAAGACAACATATGCAAATAATTTTTTTTTCAACTGTATCAATCAGAACATATTTATTTTTGAATTACACATCACTCTCATCATCTAAATTGTGAATAATTTTGTGGAGAACGTTTCTCATTTTTGAATTATAGATTTTCATGCTTGAACTTAGAAACATTTTCTAGTTAACCTGTGAATATAAGAAGAGATTGTTTATAAATAATTATTGCTAAAAATTATACAATCAATACATAAATCATACATAATTTTTATTTTATTCACCTACGAAATGAGTTTGTATCAACTGGTTACGTGCATGTGTACCCCCTTCAACTACATCTTGAGGAACAGATTCAACACCATCTTCATCTGGTGTTATTATTTCCAGTTCCTCTATGTTTGATTGTCGCAAAGCGATGTTATGCAACATGCAACAGACCAACACCATAACAGCCACTTTCTCAGGAACGTATTGAAGAGTGCCTCCGGATTCATCTAGACAACGAAAACGGCTTTTGAGCATTCCAAAGGTCCTCTCAATCACACATCGAGTTGTTTTGTGTGCATCATTGTACCGCATTTCAGATCTTGTGCGTGGAATATTTACAGGAGTAAGTAGCCAGTTCCTACAGGAATATCCTGCATCTCCTTTTGAAAAATAAAAAGAGTTATACAAATTTAAATGTGTTCAGATACACTTTTTACTTGCAACCATTTTTATGTTTTAAATTGTACATATATATTGGTATTAATAAAAATTTAATTATATCGCTATATATATATATATATATATATATATATATATATATATATATAAATATATAAATATATATATATATATATATATATATATATAGAGAGAGAGAGATAGATAGATAGATAGATAGATAGATAGATAGATAGGTATTTTAAAAAAGGTATGGAACTAAAAATCCATTGACCTTGGTGCTGCAGCAAACAGAATAAATAAATAAAAACAGGGTATATACTGTATTTTAAAATCTATTGATATTATACACTGCACAAAAAATTACAATATTGTGAGTTAATATTAACGCACATTAGAAGGTTTCGTTTTTAATTTTCATAATCATACCTAGTAGCCATCCTTCAGGCATTTGTCCTTCCTCAAATTTATTATATAGGGCAGACTGTTTGAGAATATATGAATCATGACATGATCCTGGAAATCCTGAACGGACACTCATGATTTTCAAACCAGCATCACAAACCATCTGGATGTTCAAAGAATGATAAAACTTGCGGTTGCGATACATTTCTTCTTTTAGATGTGGTGGCCTTACTCTGACATGAGTACAATCAATTGCACCCAACACATTTGGGATTCCAGCAAGTCTAAAAAAATTAAGCTTTACAGAATGCCATTCTTCAGCAGTATTTGGTAAAAAAACATACCGTTTGAAAACTGACAAAAGAGCATCAATCACTGTAGTTAGGTGGCGTGAAAAAGAAGGCTGGCTCATGCCAACAACTACACTAGTAACTGATTGAAAGGAACCAGTTGCTAGAAAATGTAAAACAGCCAACAGCTTCAACATTCCGGGCAGAGCATGTGTCCGAAAAGTAATGGGTTCAAGTTGACCAGATATTTGATTGTATAGCCTTTCAATTGATTCTCTACTCAATCTAAAACGCCTGATGATGTCAATGTCAGAAAGTGCATCAAGTCCTGATCTGGGACGAAAAAACCTTGGAATCCTTCTGCGCCTTCTTTGAAGCCTATCTATCTGTTGAACAGCTTGACCATCTATTCTTCGTTCCATTCGACGCATATAAATAGTATGAAACATTGCAATAACAATTTCCATAACTGATTAATATATGCGTTATAAATGCTGCTTGAAGATATATTTCGCGACCACAGAATATGCGTATAGAAAAGCGCATACGTGAGGAAATACGATGCCCGGATAGAATTGTTGACAGGATGATAAATTGAATAATAGCGTAGATTACATCGAATACTGTAGAAAAATAATCGTATAGATGTTCGAACGTATCTCGGCGTTAGAGCTGCGGACATATTGACGGATTTAGAAATATATCGTTTCTAAGCACCAATTACTGTTTCATAAATTAGATTAATAATTCGGAAGTGAATTTAGATGCGGATAATATTGAGAATACAGTGTTGAATGCTTGATAAATTTCCCCCATAATCTCAATACATATAGAAAAATAATTCAAAGGAAATAAGTTGTTTATAATGAAGATGAGTTTTATTATTACAGATTTACCCTCATTCAAATGTAATTTTCAATGTGAAAATCATATTTATTCAATACAAAACGATGACACATTAAAGTTATGTGTCATAGTACTAATATTTATAAAATATATGTAATGTCATGTCTGCTAAAGCAGATAATACATTTGCAATATTTAGACTATTAACCAAAATACATAAGTGCTTAATATTCCATACTTCAAGAGATATGAAGTATTGTCTTTAACATGGAATTATTGAAACAATTTAAAAGTGCATTGTGCATTGGTCCCAGGGAGAGTCTGTGTCTGTTCATATGATGTCAATTAAAATGTATTAATCACCTCTATATCATGACAATCACATATATGTTGTGTATACATCATTGCTTAAATATCATAAAGATACATTTATCTAATTATTCTAAATATTGAATAATAATCTTGACAAAAAGGAGTGCATTAGTCATGATAGGTATTAGTCATGATAGGTATATATTTCAGATATTACATTCCACATAGGACTATAATGAATGCAAGGTGTTTGGCCATATCAACAGGAAGGAATATTTACTTTTCAACTCTTCTATAACTGTATAACCCTTATTAGCTTCATCTGAAGGAGCAAACAACATTTGCTTGTGGAATATAAATCATAACATTTACACATGTCACGTTGACCAATGTTAGATAGCATATACTGTATAAATTTCAGACACGTATCCCCAAGTATTCTTAAACGGCATAATATCCTCAATAAAAGGACACATACATTTATCAACAATGTACACCTGCATATTAATTGACATCATGTGAAATAAAAATGAATAAAGCTGTTAATGTTTTGAAAATAAACAGCTATTAAAAAAATTTTGAAATATATTTTCTAATTTTGATTAGAAAAATATATGCATATTTATGAGATGGAAATCACACTTAAGAAAGTGCTTCATAAAAAAAAATTAGATATTATATATCTTGAAATAATTTAAAAAGAAAAATACTTATTAATGCTTGCGGCGGGATTTGGCCTTTGGAGGAGAGGTACTTGGGATGGAAGTGTGGCGTCTTGGGCGACGCACACCAGCTGACTGGGAGGCTAAAACATGCGATTCAGGGTCCTGCAGGGAGATAACGGAGGATGCGAGTGAGGAGGGAGTTTGCGGCCTATCTGCAACCCTCTCCACTGCCTCTGCCAGGTGGACGAGTGCGGCATTATGTATGTCCATCTGGCTCTGTAGCCTCCTGAAATCCTGCTGCTGCTGGAGCCTAGTAAGTCTAAGCTCCCTGTGAATGAGCCTCAGTAGAGCATCCTGCTGGGACTGTGCGGGGATATTGGATTCCATGGGGGGCACTTGTGGCTGTATAGGTGTCTCCGGCACATATTCCTGGCTCTGTGTGAGGTTGTCGTCACTCAGTCTTGGGGACTGTGTGGGTGGCTCAATATCCAATTGAGGACAGACATTGGTGGGGGGGGGTGGTGATTGTTGTTGTGGTGGTAGTGGTGGCGGCATTTGTTGTGCCATGGGAGGGTGCTGAATGTGTTGTTGAGGTGGCATATAGTACATATGCTGCGGTGGAGGATGCATCTGCTGATGCTGTGGTGATGAAGGATGCATCTGCTGATGCTGTGGTGATGAAGGAGGCATCTGCCGATGCTGTGGTGGTGGAGGATGCATCTGATAATGCTGTGGTGGAGGATGCATCTGATAATGCTGTGGTGGAGGATGCATCTGATAATGCTGTGGTGGAGGATGCATCTGATAATGCTGTGGTGGTGGAGGCTGCATCTGATGATATGTCCTCCCAGATGAATATGGGGATGGGCCAGGAACATTTTCAACCTCATAGGCCAGTGGCTGTTGCTCATCTCCTTCAAGTATGCTGAGGTAGGAGTATCCAGCTTCAATAACATCCCCCTCCTCCTCCTCACTGAATTCCGGAACATCACTGGCCTCCGGTCTTGTTGAGGACTCATACTCATGTTCCAATTCTGAAAAATAAATTGTAATTATAAATTAATCTGATGAAACATCTAACATTTGAAAATCAATTTTATAGATATAGATATAGTTTTATATATATATATATATATATATATATATATATATATATATATATATATATATATATAATTTCTGTATGAACTTAAACATATTTAACCAGAGGTGTATATTTAAAGATTGTGCCTCTAAGCGACTCTTTGTATTACACATAGTCCATATATATGATATAGATAGAAAGAATTTAAATCTATACCCTTGCTTGTTTGAGCAGATAGCCACTCCAGAAATCAGGATGAATATATCCACTACAACTATGTTAAGATGCCATTAAAGGGGCAATGAAGTACAAATTAAACTTTCATGATTCAGACAGAGCATGCAAATTTAGTCAACATTTTATATTTTACTCCTATTATCATATTTTCTTCCTTCTCTTGGTATCTTTATTTGAGAAGCAAGAATGTAAAGCTTAAGAGCCAGACAATTTTTGTTACAGAACCTGGGTTGCTGTTGCTTATTGGGTGGCTAAATGTAGCCACCAATCACGAGCGCTAGCCAGGGTTCTGAACCAAAAATGCAAAGTCTACATAGCTTACATTCCTACTTTTTCAAATAAAGATACCAAGAGAACAAAGAAATATTTATAATAGTAGTACATTAGAGAGTTGCTTAAAATTGCTGCTCTATCTGAATCATGAAATAAAAATATTGGGTTTACTATCACTTTAAGTTACTGTGCAAATTAGACTTTGAACCATGTAAAACATTACTTGTACTAATCCTACCTAGGTATGTTTTCCACTGATGCTTGAACACAATTGATTACTAAACATATATAATATATGAACATTCTATATTCTGTATTACACATGTGTATGATTACTAAACATATATAATATCTGAACATTCTATATTCTGTATTACACATGTGTATGATTACTAAACATATATAACATCTGAACATTCTATATTCTGTATTACACATGTGTATGATTACTAAACATATATAATATCTGAACATTCTATATTCTGTATTACACATGTGTATGATTACTAAACATATATAATATCTGAACATTCTATATTCTGTATTACACATGTGTATGATTACTAAACATATATAATATATGAACATTCTATATTCTGTATTACACATGTGTATGATTACTAAACATATATAACATATGAACATTCTATATTCTGTATTACACATGTGTATGATTACTAAACATATATAATATATGAACATTCTATATTCTGTATTACACATGTGTATGATTACTAAACATATATAATATATGAACATTCTATATTCTGTATTACACCTGTGTATGATTACTAAACATATATAATATATGAACATTCTATATTCTGTATTACACATGTGTATGATTACTAAACATATATAATATATAAACATTCTATATTCTGTATTACACATGTGTATGATTACTAAACATATATAATATATGAACATTCTATATTCTGTATTACACATGTGTATGATTACTAAACATATATAATATATGAACATTCTATATTCTGTATTACACATGTGTATGATTACATTTATATTTTAAAAAACAAAGCCGATATATATTTCTGATGTTAACATATATTTGTTAGAAATAAAACATTTATTACATATGATATTTAATATTCACCTTCATGGACCTCTTCAGCTGGCACTGATGTGTCCATTGTCCCCTTACATCCTAGGACAGATTCATCTGAGATGACATTGGCCATCATCTCCTCCCATGACCTTAGGTGTATTCTCTTGCTAGGACCACCACCTGTCCCACGTGCATATTTGGCCTGCTGTGCCAGCTTAGCTTTGGTTTCCCTCCTGCAGTCATGATAGCGGTGTTTAATGCTGGCAGTAGAACAATTACGTCCTAAGCAGCTGACTGCCACTCAAATCTCCTCCCACAGCTTATTCCGGACAGCCGGCCTCAGGTTAGGGTTCTCCAGCTGAGCTGCCCTCTCCAAGTAGGCCTCAACAAGAGCCTCCTTCTCCTCCTCAGAGTACCTCTCCTCTCTTAGCCTGCCCTTCACACCTGAAGGGCCAGCAGACACAGACTCTCCCTCCTGTGACTGTGGACCAGCCCTCTCTACCTCCTCTGTCCCTGCAGGCTGTGACAGGCTACCACCAGCCCCACCCCCACTTGCCACAGTCTGCCCCACTTTCCCTTTTCTTTTTGTGCCTAGCTGAGGCTGACTCCTCCTCACTCCTCCCACCTCCATTCCTCTTCCACCCTCTCTCCTTCCCTCCTCTGCCAGGGTTTGAGGAAGGACAAATCCTCCACCCAAACCTTGGCCCCTATTCCTGCCCATACTACTCCCTACTTCCCCCCTCCCCCTCCCTCTATCCACCCTCACCACTGCCCTCCCCCTAGCCACCCCCTTCCCAACTCCACTAGGCCTATCCATCCCTTTCTCCTTCCTCCCTAACTCTAACCTAACACTAAAGTCCCTAGCTTACCTAACTACACTAATTCACCTAACTAAACCCTAAATTAAATAGCCCCAAAACTAACTACCTAACCTATCTAGACCCTAACTATCTCTATTCTATATCGCTCAAAAAAAAAAAAAATTGTGGGGGTGAAAATAAACAAAGGGATGTAAATGAAAAAGGAAAAACTAAGGAGGATTAGAACAAAATTATAGAAAAATAATAAGGGATGCAAATGAAGAAAGGGGTGAGCTATATAGTCAAATGAACCAAAAAATATGGGATCTAAAAAAAAAAAAAATAGGATGGGAAAAATGTATATATAAAAAAACAAGTTATATAGTGAGGAAGGGAAGGGTAGTCAAAGGGGGGATGGGAAGTGGAATAAGGGGATTAATGAAAGGAGTAATAAAGGAAGATGGGGATATGGGGGTTAATGAAAAGAAAAAAAAAATGTGAATGTGTTTGTATCAAATAAAAGTGTGTATGTGTGTGTGTGTGTATTTGTGTGTATAAACTAATGTGTGTTAATTAACTAATGTATGGATGTGTGTGTGTGTTCCTAATATTATATGAGGCCTACAATAAGAATATATGAAAATCAAATATCAAACTCTCCACTAACTCTCAAACAACTCTCAAAAACCCAAAACTCCTACCAACGCAACTAGCTCCCGTGTCTTTCTCTCTAGAGGCGATCACAGGTAAAGAGCGCAGGCGCAAACCGTTATTCTTATAGACAGAGGTCGGGTTACCATGGCAATGCACTTGTTATGGCGCGCTTTTCGACAAATCCGACATCGGTTGGCAACGCAAACTTACGTACGGCCGAAAAGAGCGACTGCGCGCAACACGCTAATCTTTTCAATGGAAACCTGGTACTAAAATGGAGCCGTAAATTACTTTTAGCTGTCGTCCGCTTCGGTAGCTTACGGCTCCATTTTTAACGACTCAATGGAAGCGAGGCCTTATTAATCTATCCTAAACACACATAAGAACTTTGGAGATAGCTACATTCAAGGTTTTGTATAACTAAAGTAGCCAGATACAAAACTCCTGGAATATTTCATGGATCCATGAACAGAATTTTACTGTATTTATATATGAACATTGTGTTTTAACATTTTATCTGTGATTTTAATTTGAATGTATATGGAATAAATTATTTGCCAGAATTTAGTTTCCAGCCTTTTAAGCTATTCAGCGCTTACTATCGCCCCCTATTCTGTTACCTACTATTTAGCCTGCTAGGAGGCTAATCTGTTAGTAAGCTTAAGGCCTTTTTATAAACTTTAGCGCTCGGTACACATACCTAAGTATTTAGTTCCAGCCCTAAGCGCACATGATGCCTATAATCTCCAGATGAGTTGACAGTAGATTTATTTGAAAAAGACTGTGCCATATATGTTGGAGCTGTTATCACAGTAGACTTTACAACTGGATCTCTGCACTAGTCTACAGTATAATCATCCTCATAGTCTTGAACATTTGGTGCAATTTATTTTGGTCACCTCTTAGGAACCTTGTCCACTTAAAACTTATTAAATGTGGACAATAGTTGCTAAAGCTTGGGATACACTTAAGATTTGTCTTAGAGTTGGGATTGTGGCTAGGGTTAGCCTTTGCAAAAAAACAACGAATGTCTGGAGCACCAGGTACTTAAAACATAGCTTTTAATAAAGTTCCTGTGACAATTTTAAAACAGCATATACAACACTGAGTACAAGGTAAGGGAGAGGTCATACCAAAAACTCTGACATGTTTCGGCACTTGGCCGTAATCTTAGCTGGTTAGTCCTTGACTAGGGTTATGGTTAGAACTAGTTTAAGCTATAGAGTTTGTGTTTGGGTTAAAGTTAAAACTAGTCCCCTGAATATATAAGGATGAAACTCTTTAAGAAGTAATGTATTGCTATCCTGGTATCTCTACTTAGGAGTAAATGTGAAAATCTTTTCATTTAACTTTAGTTTAAAAGAGCCTCCTCATAAATATTGTAAATTAATCCAAGGACCCCTTTTATGAAGCAGCGGATGCTGCTTAGGAGCCCCATTGTTTCAGACTTGCATGAAACTGAAGTGAAGAATCAGCGGTCATAAGACAACTGCTCCTTAACCTCTCCTACACCTTTTAAGTAAAGGATTGAAATCATCCCAATCTGATACGATCAGGATGATTGACGGCCCCTGCCATCGGCCGATTGGCTGCCAGTGTGCAGGGGATGGAATTGCACAAGGATTTCACTAGAAATTCTTGTGCAATGATAAATGCTGACAGCGTAAACTGTCGAAATATTGCAATGTCGAGCGGACATGATTCGCTATAGTGAATCATGTCGGCTCGACATATAGTAAATCTATACCCAAGTATCAAGATTTTTTCAATGATTTCTAAAAATATCAGTGGTCATGTGACCTTGACCCCACATCGCCTCTGTTTACAGATATTGATCCGTACCTCACCAACGTACTAGTCAACTATTTTGGACACATTTCATGTTGCTTATAAAAAGGTCACAGTGATCTCCTTATTTTAAAGGACTATTCCTATCATTCCATTACCATATACAGATGTTTTGTCACTTTAAGAAATTGTCATCTCAAGTAAATTGAGTTGCTTACAACTTACAGATGCCCTGCTCCTATCTAACATTTCTAGGAGATCTTCGGGTGTTTATAGTTACGGTTGCCATATTGCCGCTTTAAGGGCGGACACATGAAAAATACATATGTTAGGGGATATTTAAAGAAATGTTTGAATAATGTGTCATTATATGAACCCTGACATTTGTATTTTTCATATGTGTCCCCCCTTAAATATGGCAACCCTATTTATAGTACATCATGAATATGCATATACTTGTTCTTTCCCCACCATTATGAATCAGGTAAAGTCAGCTTAAAGGGACACTAAACCCACATTTTTTAATTTCATGATTCAGATAGTGCATGCAATTTTAAGCAACTTTCTAATTTACTCCTATTATCAAATGTTCTTTGTTCTCTTGCTATCTTTATTTGAAAAGCAGGAATGCAAATCTTAGGCCGGCCAATTTTAGGTTCAGCACCCTGGATAGCGCTTACTAATTGGTAGCTTCATTTAGTCAACCAATCAGCAAGCGCTACCCAGGTTCTGAACCAAAAATAGGTCGGCTCCTAAGCTTTACATTCCTCCTTTTAAAATAAAGATAGCAAGAGAACAAAGAAACATTGATAATTGATAATAGGAGTAAATTAGAAAGTTGCTTCAAATTGGATGCTCTATCTGAATCATGAAATATAAAATGTGGGTTTAGTGTCCCTTTAAACAGCAATGAACTTGTTATTAAGAACAACAGAACTAAAATAATGAATCTAGGTTCTGTATAGTTACACATTCTCAAATTGAGAGCCCAGTGACCCTTTATTTAAAAGCTGAACTTTTTTTGCATAATTCTGCAGACTTTAATAATAAATGGAATAATAAATCAGCAGAATTCCCTAAGAGCTACAACTCCCTTTTTACACTAAAATAAATTAGAAAAAAATAACAACAAATAAATATAATTATTTTTTTAAACTGTAGTTTATTACTTAATTTTTTATTGGATTTTTTTTAATACAGTTACATGCATGCATATTAATATAATCCACTTTATAAAGGTCCAGACTAGCTCAGTGATGCCTAATTAGATTAGTGGCAGTTTGGGTCGCTGATCCATTGTGCTTAAAATGTTCAGATCTTAGCAAAAATGAAGTATTATTCCTTACTTATGATATATTAAATCTGAAATAATGAGTGGGCTGCTAGCAATTAGAGCGTGAGTCGCAAGATTATTTTCACTTTTCAGTATAATAAAACATACAGCTTTTAACAACAAATTTAGGAGCAACTCAATGTTTCACTGCAAAATAAATACTTTGAAATACTCATGAATTCTCAGAGAAACAGTGGGGGATTACTGGTTAAATAATATTTTAAAATTGTATTAAAAAGTTGTTCTTTTACAGAAGACACTTGATTTGCTCTAAAATCCAAATGTATCTTTATCTGTGTCTGTCTGTCTTTCCATCTGTCTGTCTTTCCATCTGTCTGTCTGTCCATCTGTCTGTCTGTCCATCTGTCTGTCTGACTCTATCTGTCTGTATGTCCATCTGTCTATCCATTCAACCAAAACCAATCCTGAATGGAATGAGAAGAGGCGCCAATAGGGTGATAACGTATAAACAAAAGTCAATTGCAGCAAGCGACGATGATTATACTCACAAACAAGGCGGCACTGATTTGTGCCATCTTTTTAACTTTTTTTTATTAAATCATTTTAATTATAACCCTTTGGAGTCCTTTTCCTGTTATTTCATATTTAAGCTCCTGGGTCTGGTGGATATCGGACGCTAGCACCACCCGCCCTGTGTATCCCACAAAGTATTCACTGAATACGGGTATTCCGCTATGATCTCAGGGGAAGAAGGTGTGTATCCAGATCGTCTGTGGATTGGTGGAGCGGCCGCTCGGAGTAAGGTGTGGATGTGTTCCCGTACCTGATTGGCTGAAGGGTCCCACGTGACCTCCTGGAGTTTCCTATCGAGTGCTGGTCTGCCGGACGACGAACAGGTCCCGGTCTGCTGTGCCTGGCGCAAAGCAGTGCCTCCTTGTTTGTGAGTATAATCATCGTCGCTTGCTGCAATTGACTTTTGTTTATACGTTATCACCCTATTGGCGCCTCTTCTCATTCCATTCAGGATTGGTTTTGGTCATTGTCGTTATATCTGAGAGAGCAGCTTTGATCTTCACCCATCTTTTGTTCTTCATCTACTTGGCGCCTAGCGCACCTCCAGAGTTTGACTTATCATTCTCTTTTTTCTGTCTATCCATTCATCTGTCTGTCTGTATATCTATCTGTCTCTCTATCTACCTATATATAATCTATCTCTCTGTCTGTCTGCCCATCTATCTGTCTGCCCATCTGTCCATCTGTCTATCTGTGTGGGATTATTGGTAAAAAAATATTTTACAACTGTATTAAAAAGTTGTTGTTTTTTTACAGAGGACACTTGATTTGCTCTAGAATCCAAATGTATCTCTCTCTCTCTCTCTCTCTGTCCATCTGTCTATCCAGTCATCTGCCTGTCTGTCTGCTAATATGTCTGTCTCTATCTCTCTTTCTGTATATCTATCTGTCTGTCTGTCCGTATATGTATCTGTCTGTCTCTCTCACTATCAATCATCTATCTATCTATCTATCTATCTATCTATCTTCTATCTATCTATCTATCTGTCTGTCTGTCTGCCCATCCATCTGTCTGTTCATTTGTCTATCTATCTATCTATCTGTCTATCTATCTATCTATCTATCATCTATCTATCTATCTATCTATTTTATATACAAATCATTTGCTGATACCAATCCTAAATTTGTGTTTGGGGTGACTGACTAATCATACAAGAGCGCTGCACAAGTATTGCCCAATATTATTATTATTATCGGTTATTTGTAGAGCATAAACAGATTCCGCTGTTCACCACGGCTACAGGCACACAGGTTCTTTAGTTGGTAAATGGCGGACTATTATTTCAAAATTAAAAATATTAAAAATATAGTATGTACAGCAGACAACAAGAACAGTGCTTTTGAGTTTTGGCTAACATAAAGTTGTAATCATAGACATATTGGCCAAGCTTCAAAAACCGCTAGCAATGCGGAAAAACAACAATTACAGCAGCAATACTTTGGGTACACACTTGCAAAATAGTTTATGTAAAATATTCACCTAATGTACTATTTCCACAAAATGGAAACCAGCAATGTCCCTTTAAGCAGAGAGTGCACGTGCATTTGCATGACTAAGGGTGTACTACCCAAAACGTTGCTATTTGTAACCTGGATATGTTACCTTGAATAAATCATTCTTTTGTGAGTGCTGTGGGCATATTGTTTTGATAAAATATTCACCTGTCTGCTTTGTTATGGTAGCATAGTCTTGTTGGATAGAATGAAAGATGTCTCTGAGAACTTGGAGAATAATGAAGGGCTGAAGTGCCGTGCGCCGTAGAGAATTGGTCAGTAGACACTTTATTCTCCCCCACAATTAGGTACTGCATGTGCAATTCATAAACTATACTACCCTTATAACATATCTTATCTTTTGGATGTGTCTTGCTAATTCAATGCTACTGAGGTTGTCTTGTTTTTAGTTTTCTTCTGTTTCTTTTTAAAGGGACATGAAACCCAACTTTCTTTCATGAAAAAGAGCATGTAATTTTAAACAACTTTCCAATTTACTTTAATTATCTAATTTGCTTTATTCTCTTGGTATCCTCTGTTGAAATGCATATCTAGATAGGCTCAGTAGCTTCTGATTGGCGGCTGCATATAGATGACTCGTATGATTGGCTCACCTATGTGCATTGCCATTTCTTCAACAAAGGATATCTAAAGAATGAAACAGATGAGATAAGAGAATTAAATTTGAAAGTTGTTTAAAATTGTATTCTCTATGTGAAACATGAAAGAAAAAAAATGGGGTTCTTATCTCATTTTTTCCTCATATTTTATCATTTTTTTTTAGTAAATTATAAGATATGATGAAAATAATGGTATCTTTAGAAAGTCCATTTAATGACGAGAAAAACGGTATATAATATGTGTGGGTACAGTAAACGAGTAAGAGGAAAATTACAGCTAAACGCAAACAATGCAGAAATGTAAAAATAGCCATTGTCATTAAGGGTAAGAAAATTGAAAAATGGTCCGGTCATTAAGGGGTTAAAGGGACACTCAAGTCAAAACAAACTTTTATGATTCAGATTGAGCAGCAGTTTTAAGACACTTTCCAATTTACTTCAATTGTCAAATTTTGCACAGTCTTTCTATATTCACACTTGTGAATATGTGCACAAGCTCACAGGGTATAAGTATACTAGTCTGTGATTGGCTGATGTCTGTCACATGATACAGGGGGCCAGAAAATGGGAGAAAAAAAATTAATTTGTCAAAAATAAAATCTACTACTTATTTCAAATTCAAAGTAAGTGTTATTGCATTGTCTTTTTATTATGTAAGTGTTAATTATGCAGTTCTACTGCATTGAGTAGTCATTTAAGCTGGCTGCTGGTGCCTTTTAGCGCTGCCCAGACTCCAGCTGTCCTAACATCCCTAGGCCTAGCATGCCTCAGATCTTCAATGCCAGCATGATATTCGCCTTAGCATAAATGCCACTATGTTCCAGCAAGTCGTGGCATTCTCTGTGTCGGGTCGGATGCATGCGGCACTGACATCATCGCCGCACGCTCCCTTCTTCTGATGCCGGTCCGAAAGTCTTTGGCGTGAGTCCTGCGCCTATGTAAGCCTCCTCCAGATGATCTATCGCTGCCCAAGTATAGGTGTTACTTCGTGTACTCCTGGGAGTGATAGATCGTTTTTCTTCTTATTGCCTTGCTGTGTTTTGGATCCTGCCTGTCTGACTACTCTACATGTTTAACTACTAAATTGCTGGACTGATATATTGCTGCTGAACCCTGCCTGTCTGACTACTCTACCTGTTTAACCCTACATTGCTGGAATGATATATTGCTACTGAACCCTGCTTGTCTGACTATTCTGCTTATTAACCCCTGTTATTCTGGATTGCCTCTTTGTTGCCAAACCCTGCCTGCCTGACCATTCTAGTGGTGTGCCCTTGGACTGCTTTACCATTGCCAAACCCTGCCTGCCTGACCATTCTAGTGGTTTGTCCTTGGACTGCTTTACTGTTGCCGAATTCTGCCTGTCTGACCATTCCAGTGATTTGCCTTGCCCTGTTCTGCCGTTGCCACTGTGGATTGTCCTGCCTATGGTGAGTGCAGCTCTCCTCATCTTTAACTTTCTCTGCTCTGGGATATTCCCTATCATTCCGGCCCGACGCCGGGATAACAAGACTACTGAGTTTGGTCTGATAGAGGGGTATCCCATGAGCATTACACTCAGGAGCTTGCACGTCTCTTTAGCCATGTGGCAGCAATGATTATATATATAGTTGCAAACTCTGTATAATAGTTGTAACTATGTGTAACATTGATTTACATATTACAAGTGGAGCACTAATTTATTGCGCGCCTGCAAATGGGCAAATTTGCCCGTTTGCGGGTGCGCAATAAATAACCAGCCATTACAAGTGATTATTACTACTGCCAGCTTGTGGTAGCAATTAGTGCTTATCAAATTAACCAGAGATCAGATCATCAGAAATATTTAAAATTGCATGCTCTTTCTGAATCATAAATGTTTAATTTTGAGTGTCCCTTTAAGCATCTCTGACTTTACCTATACTCTTACAAAAGAGATGAGCAAATATTTAGAATATTAAATGACCACTAAATGCAGTAGAATTGCATAATTAACAAGGGCAAAATAACAAGACAATGCAATAACACTTAGGGGTCGATTTATAAAAGTACGAGCGGAAATGATGCTGTCGGCATTTATCATTGCACAAGCATTTCTGGTGAAATGCTTGTGCAATTCCGCCCCTGCACATTCGCAGTCAATCGGCCACTAGCAGGGGGTGTCAATCATCCCAATCATATCCGATCAGGAAGATTTCTGTCCGCCACCTCAGAGGTGGCGGACGAGTTAAGGAGCATCGGTCTTACTACCGCTGCTTCTTAACTTCAGTTTCAGGGGAACCTGAAACTACGGGGGTAGATTGCAGCATTGGCTGCTTGATAAATCTACCCCTAAATCTGAACTTCACAAAAGTAGTAGATTTTTTTTCTGGCAAATGTTTTCTCACATTTGCTAACCCCCCTGTATCATGTAACAGACATCAGCCAATCACAGACTAGTATACGTATACCCTGTGAGCTTGTGCACATGCTTAGTAGGAGTTGATGCCTCAAAAAGTGTGAATATAAAAAAAGAATATAAAAAGATTGTGCAAAATGTGATAATTGAAGTCAATTGGAAAGATTCTTAAAATTTGTGTGCTCTTTCTGAATCATGAAAGTTTAATTTTGACTTGAGTGTCCCGTTAATGAAATTAAAAATGAAAGCAGACCACTTACAGCAATTAAATTATTTTAAATGATTTATTTTATTTTATTGACTATTTGAATATAAATATGAGTATGTCATAGAAAAAAATGCTACATGACGTTTCTTATTACGCTAGTGGGGTTAGGATAGCAACTGCGAGAATGTAAGAATGTGTTTATAGTATTTAAAGGGACACTGAACCCAAATTTTTTCTTTCGTGATTCAGATAGAGCATGCAATTTTATCATTTACTCCTATGATCAATTTTTCTTCGTTCTCTTACTACCCTTACGGAGTGGGACTCCTTTATCTTTATGGAAACAAGGGTTAATATCTCGGGAGGGGGATTATTGAACAGTGGGGGCTGTAATCATGTTTGTTATATGATTTTGACTGCTTATGTGTAAGTGCTCATATGTGTGGGGCTCATAAGTTTTTTCGGAACGTACAGGTTATTTTAGAGCTGCAAAGTTTTATGGACTGGCGCGCTTTTCTTAGCAGGAGTGAATCCTGCATGTTGCACCACATGACCAGGTGATGGTCAAGTTTTTGTTTCCTATTTCCGTATTCTTGACCGTGCGACCGAGGAGATGATCCATTTTCTCTACTTGTCTGGGTCATAGGAGGTGGTGAGTGCCCCAGCCACTGGGGGTGTAAGGTGCCTGTTGTTTTTTGACCATACTCTACTTAGTCGAGTTATGGAGGATTCTGATATGTTAGAGGGGGTTTTCCGCTGATTCAGATTTTGATACCTGTATATATTGTGAGGAGGCCCGGGTAACCCAGCCCTCTCAATTATGTTTCGTATGCCGCAATAGAGTGTTCTCATCTTCTCTCTGAGGATTCGGCATCCCGTGAGGTGCGTTCCCAAACATCTTCTGTTCCTACACAGGCGGTTGCCCTGCATACCGTTACCCCTTCTCCTGAAGCAGGCCTTTTTCCACCAGAGGTTACTGCATGGTTTCGCATTGCCAACTCTCTGGCCTTGGCACATTTGCATCTTCCTGCCACGTGCAAGCGAAGACTTAACCCAAGGTCCGATCAGTCTTCTGGGGAAGCAGTGTCCTCTGAGGCTTCAGAGGTACTACCACTAGGGTCAGAGACCCTGGATGCTCTGTCGGAGATGAATTTTGCCTTTAACTTTAGAATGGCTCAATGGCATGTACTTCTGAGAGAAGTTTTGGTGACATTGGAGGATCCTATTTCTTTTTTTTTTCTTTTCAAAAAAGACTTTATTTAGTATTCAAAAAAAATACAATACGAAAACATAAATGTCACAAAAGATCTAGCAAACATTGTTACAGATTGTGTCAATTACAAGCAGTTCACCTGCAACATATACATAATACGCATATACGAGCAACAGGTGCTTAAAGTATGTTACATCATAGCTAAACACCAGGCTCCACTGCTGCATCTTATCCTTCTAGTTCAAAGATGTGTTCCACAATCCGGGAAAATCAAATACAATCTGTGATATCTTAATAGAATGATCAGCTCAGGTGTCATATTGTACACCTGTTGACCGTAACTTTGGCATGCAACAAAACCATCGCTGCATGTCAGCTAGAAATAGAGTAAGAAAGAAGAGAGAGAGCTATCAAGCAGAGAGGGGCAGAGGGAGGTAGGGAGGAAGAAGGGAGGAAGAAGAGAGGGTGAGGGGGAAAAAAAAAAAAGGGGTGGGTGAATGGGGGAAAATCCACACTTTACGCTCACAATTCCATGGAGTGGAATACTATCTGGTTAGGGGTTTCCAGAGTTCTTTCATGTATTCATGAATCTCAATTTTGTCATCTCTCATGTAGCGGTATCTCTCCAGTGAGAGATAGCGATCTACCTGGTTTTCCCAGTCAGAGTATTGCGGAATTTTGACAGACTTCCAATTCCTGGGAATGAGAGCTTTGGCACTGTTAAGCATAATATATAAAAGATATGTTTTGGGCTTTTCTACCAATTTGGGCAAGCCATGGAACAGCAGGAGATTCGGGTTTCTGTCTATTGTAATGTTTAATTTAGAATCTATTATGTCCAACACCGATCTCCAATACGGTTGGAGCAGGTCACAAGTCCACCAGATATGGAGAAAGGTGCCGGGTTCTCCGCACCCCCCCCCAACACTTGCCATCTGATTTCTTATAAAATTTTCTGATCTTGACAGGTGTGAGATACCAGCGAGACAGATATTTATAATTAGATTCAAGAACCCCGGCAGAGACAGATGCCTTGCTATGTTTATGAAATATGTTTTGCCATTCTGCCTCTGTAGGGGCCTCATCCAATTCGTTGTTCCATTGTCTAACAAATGAAGGCATGCCATTCTCCTTATGAGATGATAGCAGTTTATACATAACAGAGATTAGGTGTTTTGGTGAGGACGGTAGTAGACAGAGCGTTTCTAACAGCGTAAGCTGTCTCGTTATGTTTTCTGTGCCTTTTGTTTGCTCAGAAAATGTTGTATCTGTCTGTGAAAATACCAGGATATGTGCAGACCTGTTCGTTTTAAATCTTCTAGGTTCTTGAGTTTCCCATTCAAAAGTAATCTATGAAACATAGTTTGATCTACTTGTGCTCTATTTAAATTAGTTTGTTGTGCGTTTGAGAACTTGATGTCAGGGTTGTGTATGAACAGAGTTAGTGGGGAAGGGGTAGTAGAAATGTATGGATGTTCTATAAGTGTTTTGTCCCATTGTGTGAAAAATTCCCGGAGAAATGGATAGTGAGTGATTATGTTAGGCCTGTTTTTGCTCGATATCCACCCCAATGTCCCTGAGTTCCGTACTCCCAAGATAGCACGTCCTATTTGGACCCATGTCTTGTCCTTCAAGTTAATACTCCATTCCACCTGGGTTTGGAGATTGATGGCTTTTTTATATAAAGGGAGGTTTGGAATACCCAAACCTTGATTTTCCTTAGCTAAGTATAGTGTTTGTCTAGAGATACAGGGTCTCTTACCTCCCCAAATATATTCATCTAGGTGTCCCTGTAATTTTTGTAAGAAATGTGTAGGGAATGGGATCGGGAGAGTCTGTAAATAATATAGGATTCATGGGAAGATATTCATTTTTACCACGCTATCCTGCCCAACCCGGAGATCCTCTTTTTTTTCCATGCAGATAGATCTCCAATAATTGATTTTGATAAGTGGGAATAATTGGCTTCAAAAAGAGTACCAGGGTTTGGGCTCAAAGTATTTGAGTGTGTGGGTTTTAATCTTCAGTTTACAAATATCCGGTATACGACTTAGCTCTGCTTGGAACAGGTTTATATTTAAAATTTCTGATTTTGTATCATTCAGGTGGAAATTGGATACCCTGCCGTATTCAGCAAATTCCCTAAGAATCTCTGGGAGAGAAGCCAGGGGATTCAAAACAGATAGTAGAATATTGTCCGCATATAGCGAGACTTTATGATCTTGGCCATCTATTTTTATTCCAGAGATGTTTTGGTTGTCACGTATTTTTTGTGCCAAAACCTCAATCGAAAGGGCGAATAGCAGTGGTGACAGTGGGCACCCCGTCTTGTTCCGTTTGAAATCTTAAAGGGATCGGAGAGTATGTTATTAATTTTTAACTTGTGCTGTGGGTTCCGAATAGAGAGCAAAAACTTTTTGTATAAAGGGTTGACCAAAATTCATTTTTGACAGGACAGCTCTGAGAAAATCCCAGTTGACCCTTTCAAACGCTTTCTCAGCGTCTGTTGAAACGAGTATAGATGGAATGTTGTTGTGGCGGGCGTAATTCACTAAAAGATTGGCTTTTATGGTATTATCCCTGGCCTCCCATCCAGGGACAAACCCTACCTGGTCAGGTGACACCAGACGGGGCAAATAATTTTTTAGTCTTGTTGAAAATATTTTTGCATAGATCTTTAAATCTACATTAAGGAGAGAAATCGGCATGAAATTCTCCGGACGGTCAGATGGTTTCCCAGGTTTCGGGATAGTGGCAATATGCGCTAATAGCATGGAGGGAGGGAAATTCTGTGTGTGCCCAATAGTGTTGAAAAGTAATGCTAATCGCGGCGCTAAGATGTCTTTAAATAATTTGTAGTATTTGGCACTAAAGCCATCTGGGCCAGAACTTTTTCCCGATTGTAAATTATCTATAGTTTTGGCCACTTCCTCCACAGAGATGGGGGCACCTAGCCCCTCTCTTTCTTCATCTAATAGTTTTGGCAGTGTGAGTGTATCTAGATATTTATCTATGGGGGATTGGGGCCCTGCCCCCTTTGTCTCCTGAGGGGGAGCTTCCTCGCTTTTTAGGTTATATAAATTCTTATAATAGGACCTGAGTACCGCAGCAATGGACGGGCTATCTGCACATATTTGATTGTGATGATTAAAAATAGAATGTACATGGGATTTTAATTGTTTCCTCTTCAACGCTCACGCTAAGAGTTTGCCAGGTTTGTCTCCAAATTCAAAATATTTCTGGTGTAGTTGTAATGCCATTCTCTGGTGATCCAGAGAGTCAATGTCTTGGATTTCTTTCCTAGCTTGTTGCAAAGCACTCTTAGTTTGCGTTTCTGTAGGTGCCTTTTTTGTGTTGAGCCTCTAAGTCTCGAATTTTAGAGAGAAGGGTAGTATATCTAACTTTAAGCTGTTTAGAATATAGTGCTTTTTGTTTTATTAACTCGCCTCTTAGTACGCTTTTGTGCGCTTCCCATACTATGTGGTCCGACACCTCCCCCGTATCGTTAAGCTGAAAGTATTCTAGCAATTTTGTCTCTATTTGAGACTTGATCAATTGATTGCTTATCAGAGAGTTGTCAAACCTCCAGATAAAAGGTCTATCTGGTACAGAAGGCCATTTCATTTTGCATAGGACAGGTGAGTGATCGGACCACGTCATAGGGAGTATTTGAGTGCTTGTAACATCCGCCAGTGTGGACTGATCCGTGAAGACATAGTCAATTCTTGTGTACACGTTGTGCGGATGTGAGAAGAAAGTGAAGTCGCGTCTAGTGGTTCCTCCAGTCTGGAGTTGCATTGTCTAATAATTTTTTTGGGAATGGAGGCTGTCATTCTGGATGTATCCAATACGGGGTCCAGAGGAAGGTTGAAATCTCCTTCTAGTATCAACGCTCCTTTACGGAGGTCTAGAATTTTATTAGCTAGGGTAGACATAAATTTGTTTTGTCTCTGGTTTGGGAAGTAAGCATTTACTAAGGTTACCAATCTATTGAATAGGGTGCCCACCACAATCAAAAACCTTCCATCTGGGTCTAGCTCGACATGTGTAGGGAAGAAGGGGGAAGAGTGCTTAATCATAATTCCGACTCCATTTTTATTTGTTGGCCCAGAAGCAAAGTATAAGGTCGGGAATTTTGAGTTTGTCCAGTTCGGTTCCCTACCTCTGCGAAAGTGTGTCTCCTGCATAAAGATAATGTCACAGTATGTTCTAATAGCATCTCTAATGAGGTGTGATCACTTTTCAGGTGTGTTCAGTCCTTTAGTATTTATGGTCATCAGTGTCAAGTTATGCGCCCCGTGTGTCTGCATATTGGAGGGGGGGAGAGAAAAAAAAAAAAAAAAACGGGGGAAGGTAGAAGGGTAAGGGCAGAAGGGGGAAGGCAGAAAGAGAAGAAATTAGAGTGAAAAGAGTGAGTAGTATATAGACACTAATTCCTTAGGATAAGGGGTGTCCAGAAGAGGTGAAGGTTAACCGATGCACTAAGAAGCACAGTCAACCCCGACACCACCAACAGAAGAAGTGTGAGAGAGAAATGTAAGAGAGTGTGGCATCGGTATCCCTGTGCCTGATGCAGTTAGAGTTAAAGAGTGAAAATTACTAAGAGAGGACAGAGCATGTCCAAATGGGTGTAGAAATTTGAAAGATATCAGGGAGGTCCTGCAAATTAGTAATGATTGAGTGAAATATAGTATGGCAGTTACACAGCATCCTACCAGTACAGTGCGATTAAACCTTGAACAACAATCCCCACATTAGCCCCAACATTCCGCCCCGGAGCCCAAACTGGAACAGTCAACATTAATGTGTTACATTGCAACTTAACATAATAAAGAAAGTAAAACAAAGAAAACAATCATTATAAAGTAATTTCTAGTCAAAATGTCTAACTAGTTGGTATAACATCCATATGCGATTACGTTAAGTTGAGCATTTAATATGGATATCAGAGGTTGAGCAGCGCTGTCTCATATATCAAAGTAGGGATAACAAGGTTTAGGACCAGGTGGCCGTCTACTGCTGCATATGGCCCACAAAGAATATGTTGATGATCCGATTTCTACAAGGTAACCTGATCAAGCATAGGGGCAATTAACTATGTCGCTAACCTTTAAGACCCTAAATTTAGCATAATGTAAAGGATAAGAAATATGTAAACCATGTTATATAGAAAAAAATGACATAACAAAGCTTATGCAGTACTTATCTGAGCCCTATGTAGGTATCATTGGGAATGCACCACAAGTAATCATGGGACTGTCCAAACAGTAAAAAACAGAGTTCATTTGTCCACATTAGTATCTTGGAAGTTTTGTGCGCTTTGTTGGGGTTCCTCTTCGCCAGGTACAGATATGGCCACATCCAGTATCTTGCAAAAGTCTTGAAGATCCGTTTGAGTCCTATATATTGCTTGTTTTCCATTACTTGTGGCTATGAGATAAACTGGAAAGCCCCACTTGTATTGGATTCTGTTCTGTTGCAGTACGCTGGTGATAAATCTAAGGTCCCTTCTTTTTTTGTAAGGTAATTTGGCTTAGATCAGAAAAAACCTGGATGGGTATGCCAGCATGTGTGATATCTTTGATGGCGCAGGCTTTTTGCGAGATTACATCCTTGTCCTTGTAGCTTAGGAATTTGATGATAATATCCCACAGGGGAGCTTTAGGTGAGGGTTTTGGGCGGAGGGCCCGGTGTGCTCTTTCCAAAGGGATATCAGGAGAGTTTGGCGTTCCTTTGATGGTGCGGAACAGGTCTTGTAAATAACCTTCTATAGCCGTGTTATGTACTGACTCCGGAACTCCCCTAATACGCAGGTTGTTCCGTCTCCCTCTGTTATCCAGATCCTCCACTCTGGACAACAGGAACTGTATGTCCCCCTCTTGTTCATAGGCCCGTTGCATATTAGAATTAACTTGAGATTGTAGGGAGTCCTGTTTTTTTTTCCAGGGTGTTAACTTGTTGGCTGATCTGTTGAAAGTCTTTCTTTAAGTCGCCAAATAAGGACCTCATTTCAGTCAGAACGGTGTTAATATCCGCTTTGGAGGAGATAACATTAAGATCCTCTCTGGTTAGGGGACCCTGAGGTTGTGTATCAGGTGATAAATTTGATGTGGTCAGCGATGGAGGATCTTGTGATATAGATTCATTAGCCATTTGTTCCTGGCCTGTGTTAGCCATTTTGAAAAAACTAGTTAAGCTAGCACTTTTGAGTCCCTTGTCAACCTTGGTGTTTTTTCTGTTAGACATATCTAGAAACAGGGAGTGACTGACTTAAAGTATTCTAAAATACCTCTCTGGTGCCAAAATAAGTGCCAGTTAAAGTCCACCAGCTGTTTTCCACTAAACGTCTATTTTACAGATTGACCTTCCGTCCCTTCTTCTTGTCCCCTTAACCAGATTACTTTATGTATTAGGATCACAAAGGGTCCAACACTCTAGAACACCTTGTAGTGTGGTTTGCAAATTTTTATGTTCACTGAGTTGACCCCTCGCTAGCCAATGTGACCATTCACAGCCAGAGGCAGCCCATACACAACTGATGCCCCTTCAGCCAGATTATTTTATGTATTTAGGATCACAAAGGATCCGACACTCTAAAGCTCCCTGCTGTGCGGCAGACTAATTGTGTACAGTCCCTGAATTGGCCCCTTGTTAGACAATGTGACCGCTCACAGTCAGATGAAGCCCAAGCTCAAGTGATGCGGTCACTGTAGGTCCCCCATGTGTGTAGGCCGCAGCTACTCCACAGTTACCTGAGTCCGCCTGGACAGGCTCCTCTCTGCTCACTCGCAATACCGCTCTGGTCCGTCATTCCTTCCCACTGCTCATCGGCTGCTTTCTCCTCAAATAGGTGATGGCATGAAGAGGAATCCCTTGCTAGATTGCTGTATGGCTGCAATTAGTGGAGTTCTCATGAGGACCACCTCACTTCTAACGGGACGGCACCAAGTGCCGGTGCAGCGATTTCCTTGCAATCGGGTAAGTCCTTCGCCTCATTTCTTACCGGACAGCCCCAAAAGCCGGGTCAGTGTTATGCGACAGGATAGATATGAGCAGGTCTCACTGGCAGTGTCCTTTGGAATAAGTTGTGGGCAGAGTTTGTAGATACCGGTGGTTGATATTTCCCGGGGTTGGCCAGGCCGCACTCTCCCACAATCTGAAAGGGTCGCTAGGTACTCCTTGTAGATCAAGCGTCTTGGGCAGGATATTGTGATACAGGATTTCTCCAATTTTTATATTGTTTTAAGTATTCCCCTTCTTATTATACAATTATCATCAGGCACAGGGCATAGGAGCCAGAAGTTAAGCAGCCATGTCCCTGCATGGCCAGGCTCCGCCCCTGGAGGATCCTATTTCTGATCCGTCAGCTGAATCTCAGTCTGCTGATTCAGATAGCGAGCTTGTTCAGACGACTGGAGGGATGGTGATCCTATTCCTTATTGTCTCTATATTGTTTTTCTTTGTTTTTGTATCAGATTCCCAGTTCGGAGCTCTTGATGAATTGTGTCGCATGAAGGACGAGACCTGTCGGTTTAACTTTCCCTTGGGTTATCTCTTGTATATGCTTGCCTAATTTATTTTCTAGTCCGGTTAGAATAAGTTTTCTTTTTCTGTTATTTTTTGAGTGTGAGATTATGTTGAAGCTCTTCTTAGGAAGACTTTTTGCTCTGGGACTGATATTAGCGATTTTCATGTCGTGATTGATGGAATCTTCCTGTGGAAGTTCTAGAAAAAAAAATAAATATATATATATATATAAGGTTGTCTCTGGTCGGGGTGTTGTTCCTTCGATATGTCCGAGACTATGTTTAAGCTTTGGAGCTTATATGTTTTTCTGTTTATTATTCTCAGTTTTCTGGCCCTGCTAGAAATTTAGAATTTTCCGTTTGATCCTTGAACAGATATGTTGTATCCTTCATATCGGATTGGTCCTAGTTGGGTATAGTTTTCTCTGTTCAAAGCTGTGACTTGGAGTTTGGATTCTGCTGTGGCAGTTTTCTTTAGGATCTAGGTTTCGCCTCTCTTAATGAGGGGAGGATGGGTGACTTTTTGGAGTCTTTTTCCCAGTTCCTTTTAACATGGGTGTATTTTCCCCCTCTATCTGTGCTCCATAGGGGTTCTCTCAATCTTTTTGGCTTGCTATGCTCTCTATGTAGAGCTTATTTCTTCTTCCTCTTGAGGGTTGATATACGGTTCTCTCTTCCCTTCTCAAGGGGATGGATATTTTTCTATCATCATGTTGAGGAAATCCATTTTTTAGAGACCATATTGTTTTCAGTAACCTCGTTCTGATCCTAGCTTTTCTGGGATCCAGGTTTTTTTTTTATTCAGTATCCTGTTTTCTTTTGGGTTCTGGTTGCTCCAATTTTTGGCAGTTCTGGTTTCTCCATCGCCTGCTAGGAGTTTTAAAGAATCTCTCTTGTCCTTCCCAGTTGGTTTGGGAATGGAGTCCCTGTGGGCAAGCTCTATTGGTATATAGCTTAGCCACCTAGCAACGATAGGACTGGGAGTTAAATCCAGCTGCAGCTGATTTAGGCTCCAGGGTGGTTCTTTATTCTGTTTGATTTTCAGACAGGAAGTCGTCTCGGCCTTTTGAGTTAAAATACTCTATAGACTTGGCCTGCTGTTTTCCTTCAGTCCTTCGTTGGTACTGTGGGTGGGGATGTTTACAGTCCAATTGTTTGGCTTGGCATGTTGCTATCTATCTCCAGATTTTCAGAGATTCTGGCTAGTCTGCATCGGTCGCCTGTCTCTGGTATATCTTTCCCTATTCCGGGAAACCTACCTTTGGTCTACTAGGGCAGTTTGACTTATCACTTCCAAGGATGTGGAAGAGTGTCTTCTGGGATTTCTTCTGTTTTCTCTTAGAATTCTTCGGTTACTCTTTCTACTCTGAGGACCTGGTCTTCTGAGTTTTCCAGTTGGGTTCTTTCTGAAGTAGATCCTTTTGCTGATTCTGAGAGTTCAGCAGGGGGTCAAGGGACTCTATTTTGGTGTGTCCTTTTGACGGATCTGTACCTTTAGTGGGATCCGATCTAGCTTCTCTGGGTGTTTGTGCCTATCCTAGTCTTGTCCTTAGGTGATCGTGGTCAGGGATTCTTATGTAGATCTCTGGATCCTTCGGTGCTGGGGAAGTTTATTCTCCCTTGTATCCTTTGACTATGTCACCTCTTCTGGGTTAATTCAGTCTGTCAGGGGTAGACATCAGGGTTCCTGATTGCTCCTTTTTTTGTGCTATGACTCGTTTTCATGGTTGGTCTTCTCCATTATGGGTGCTCCTTATTATGGAGTTTTGACAGGGTCTTCTCCCTTGGTGTTTTGATGTATCATGAGAGGGGTTTTTCGGCAGGGTATCAGTCCTTTCCCCAGCTTGTAGCTGGTTCCTCATTTAATTTTTTTTGGGTTGACGGCGGTCATGAACCTTTGTCATGAACCTTTGGTGTTCATTTCTTTTTACTGTAATTTGGCCGGCAATCAGGCAATTGCGTTAAAATGTTGTCTGTCAGGACATTAGTCTTCTTGTCTAGGATTGCATCGGTTCTTTGTATTGATGCAGCAGATGGTCCTTGAATTTGTCTATTCATTGACCTGTTATATTTCTGGAATATCTCTTCAGGTACTAGTATCTCTTGCAGTCGGGTAATCCGCCTTCGTTGGGTCTTCTTTCTAAGGAGACTTTTTCTTTGGGTTCTGCAAGGGGCTTCTCTCCCTTTTTTGTCTGGGATTGTACCTCAAGGTCCTCTCAGTCTCTTAAGCATAGTCACTTTGTTTCTGTGTTCTTCCTATGGAAGGGTATGGTGTTGGGAGTTTTGCTTGTCCCCCTTGTCGTGTTTTCTGCACTTGACCTCATAGTTAGTGGGACTCTAGTCTCCTCAGAGGTTTGTGTGCTCCTTTTGGGATCAGTGATTTTGAGTGGTCTCTGATATGGGCTCTTACAGTCCTAATTGTTGGGCAGTTACTTGGTGAGGCTAACATTTTTGGGTTTTTTTGCTGCTGTTGAAGCAGTTTTCGGGAGTTGGGATTTTTTTAAGGCTGTGGCGCCCGCAGATGGGCCGCCTTCTTGTTACCCCCCGTTAGCATTCAGTGTAAATTGTTTTCTTCTGGCACCTTTTTCACCCTGATATTTCTCCTAATGTTCCTTGTTCCCTCTGCAAAATGACTGGGGGATGAGGGAAGTGAGGGAGGTATTTAATCATTTGGCTGGGGTGTCTTTGCCTCCTCCTGGTGGCCAGGTTCTGTATTCCCAAAAGTAATGAATGCAGCTGTGGACTCTACCTGTATCGAAGGAAAGGAAATTAACTGGTAAGTCATCATTTTGTTTTTGCTTTAGGGGGGCATGAGGGGGCTCATGTTCAACTACATCATTCCTGACAACTGTGCTTGTTCCCCCTTGAGAAACATGGCTTGCTGTGTAAGGGAAGAGGAGAGATTTGCCTTTACAAATATGGTGACAGGGTTTCCAAGATGGCCGTCACAGTGTTACCATTCATAAAAACCTGCCTCCATATTTGTGCAGAAAGGTTGCAAAAGTGCATATATATCTTGTGCGGACCAACTAAAGGAGCAGCTCCTATGTGGCTGCCCACTCAATCTCTGCTAAATTCAAACATTTAGAAAGGACACACTGTTGAAATGGGGGGTGCTGTAGCAGCATGTGCTCTGTGGTGTTAAAGGGACATTGTATACAAAAAATGTATTTGCTTAAATGTTTTATAGGTGATCCATCTATATAGCTCATTTGGGAGTGTTTTTGTAACAATGTATAGTTTTGCTTATTTTTAAATAACATTGTGCTGATTTTCAGACTCTTAACCAAGCCTCAAAGTTTTAGATATAGACTGAAGTCTACAAATTCCTGCTGCTTCTGTTTGTGTAATGAGTCTTTTCACATATGCAGGGGAGGGGGAGTATCTGCCTGTTACTGCTTTCCCAGTAACAAGCAGACACATTTAGCCACCAATCACCAAGCGTTACCCAGGGGCTGAACCTAAAATGGGCCGGCTCCTAAGTTTTCATTCCTACTTTTCAAATAAAGACAGCAAGAGACCGGAGAAAAATTGATAATAGGAGTAAATTAGAAAGTTGCTTAAAATTGCATGCTCTATCTGAATCACAAAAGAAAAAAATTTGTGTCCCTTTAACATTGCTAGAAGAAAGCTTTTTTTTTTTTTTTTTTTTTAAAGATTCCTGCTGCTCCTGTTTGTTTATTAC
This sequence comes from Bombina bombina, assembly GCF_027579735.1. Taxonomy (NCBI): domain Eukaryota; kingdom Metazoa; phylum Chordata; class Amphibia; order Anura; family Bombinatoridae; genus Bombina; species Bombina bombina. The sequence goes on from NC_069505.1 coordinate 70,932,057, forward strand.
ACAAATAGTGTCTATTACATGCAGTTATAAAAAAAATGATTTACACTGTCGCTTTAAAGAGATCTTTTTTCAGCTGCGAAGATGCTCTCATTAGTCATGAGGTGAGAATGAGCGTTGTGTTATGGGGAAGGGGACACACAAAGCTTTACAAGGTTGAAGGACAGGAAAACAAATGAAATAACCCTGGACAATACTTTATTTCATTGATTAATGTCATGTCTTCTTTAGAGACCTTTTTGACATACTTGCAGCATTTAAAGCAAAAAGAATGCACAAGCCGTAGTTTATCTGCAGAACCTGTTGAGAAATAAAAAATATACAGTAACAATGTATGTACAAAAGATATAGAAATCAGGTAGTAAATGATCTGATAACACATTCATTTTTTTATGATATACAATCTCATAAACAAAACAAAAAAACACTATAATTTTAATGTTTACTAAAGGGACAGGCAACACCAAAATTCTTTTCATTTAAAAAGATAGATAATGCCTTTATTACCCATTCCCCAGCTTTGCACAACCAACATTGTTATATTAATATACTTTATAACATTTAAACCTCTAAATTTCTGCCTGTTTCTAAGCCACTACAGACAGCCTCTTATCACATGCTTTTTTATTAGCTTTCACAACAGGAGACTTCTAGTTCATGTGAGCCATATGGATAACATTGTGCTCATGCCCGTGGGGTGCACTACACAGTATTAATTGGCTAAAATGCAAGTCAATAGATAATAAGTAAATGTCATGCGATACGGGGACTGTCAGAAGAGGCTTAGATACATGGTACTCACAGAAGTAAAAAGTGTATTAATATAACAGTGTTGGTTATGCAAAACTGGGAAATGGGTAATAAAGGGATTATCTATCTTTTTAAACAATAAACATTTTGGAGTTGACTGTCCCTTTAAATATTTTATGAAAATTTAAAAATATTTTATAAAAAACATTTCATGATAAAAAATAAGTTAATTTCTGCATAAAACTAATCTCCAAATAGTAAGTAGAATAAAAATAAATAAATAAATTGGAAAAAAAATATGAGAAGATAGACGGAACGAAAAAATATTTTGAGTGAGTTTTATATAAATGTCCTATACCATATTTCGTACAGTTTTGTTTTTTTTTAAATGGAGATATTATAAATTAATTCTTTGTGAGTAAAATTAAAAAAATAAAAATAAATGATAGACTACACATTTTGTGTTCCACATTTAGATATGTCTCCTAATGTCTTTATAAGTAACTTATGTTCTCTGTGTTTCTCTACTTGTCTTGGTCATAGGAGGTGGTGAGTGCCCCAGCCACTGGGGGTGTAAGGTGCCTGTTGTTTTTTGACCATACTCTACTTTGTCGAGTTATGGAGGATTCTGATATGTTAGAGGGGGTTTTCCGCTGATTCAGATTTTGATACCTGTGTGTATATTGTGAGGAGGCCCGGGTAACCCAGCCCTCTCAATTATGTTTTGTATGCCGCAATAGAGTATTCTCATCTTCCCTCTGAGGATTCGGTATCCCGTGAGGTGCGTTCCCGAACATCTTCTGTTCCTACACAGGCGGTTGCCCTGCATACCGTTACCCCTTCTCCTGAAGCAGGCCTTTTTCCACCAGAGGTTACTGCATGGTTTCACATGGCCATCTCTCTGGCCTTGGCACATTTGCATCTTCTTGCCACGTGCAAGCGAAGACTTAATCCGTGTACTCCTACCCAAGGTCCGATCAGTCTTCTGGGGAAGCAGTGTCCTCTGAGGCTTCAGAGGTACTACCACTAGGGTCAGAGACCCTGGATGCTCTGTCGGATTCAGATAGCGAGCTTGTTCAGACGACTGGAGGGATGGTGATCCTATTCCTTATCGTCTCTATATTGTTTTTCTTTGTTTTTGTATCAGATTCCCAGTTTGGAGCTCTTGATGAATTGTGTCACATGACGGGCGAGACCTGTCGGTTTCACTTTCCCTTGGGTTATCTCTAGTGTATGCTTGCCTAATTTATTTTCTAATCCGGTTAGGATAAGTTTTCTTTTCCTGTTATTTTTTGAGCGTGAGGTTATGTTGAAGCTCTTCTTAGGAAGTATTTTCGCTCTGGGACTGGTATTAGCGATTTTCATGTCGTGATTGATGGAATCTTCCTGTGGAAGTTCTAGAAAAAAAAATAAAATATATATATATATATATATATATATATATATATATAAGGTTGTCTATGGTCGGGGTGTTGTTCCTTCGATATGTCCGAGACTATGTTTAAGCTTCGGAGCTTATATGTTTTTCTGTTTATTATTCTCAGTTTTCTGGCCCTGCTAGAAATTTAGAATTTTCCGTTTGATCCTTGAACATATATGTTGTATCCTTCATATCGGGCTGGTCCTAGTTGGGTATAGTTTTCTCTGTTCCTTTGCGTTTTGTACAGATAGGTTGTATCCTGACTAACAGTCTGGTCCTGTTTGGATACTAGTTAACCCTCTTCTTTCTTCTTCTCAAGAGGTTGTTTTTCGGTCCAGAGGCAGCCCTTCTATCCTGGATGTCAGGCTGGTCCTGGTTATATCCTCTCGGTTGGGCACTGATATTGGATCGTATGCGGTCCAAGTTGCCTAGGAGTTAATACCCTGCTTTGCAAAGCTGTGACTTGGATTTTGGATTCTGCTGTGGCAGTTTTCTTTAGGATCTAGGTTTCGCCTCTCTTGATGAGGGTAGGATGGGTGACTTTTTGGAGTCTTTTTCCCGGATCCTTTTCACATGGGTGTATATTCCCCCTCTATTGGTGCTCCATAGGGGTTCACTCATTCTTTTTGGCTTGCTATGCTCTCTATGTAGAGCTTATTTCTTCTTCCTCTTGAGGGTTGATATACGGTTCTCTCTTCCCTTCTCAATGGGATGGATATTTTTCTATCATCATGTTGAGGAAATCCATTTTTTAGAGACCGTATTGTTTTCAGTAACCTCGTTCTGATCCTAGCTTTTCTGGGATCCAGGTGTTTTTTTTTATTCAGTATCCTGTTTTCTTTTGGGTTCTGGTTGCTCCAATTTTTGGCAGTTCTGGTTTCTCCATCGCCTGCTAGGAGTTTTAAAGAATCTCTCTTGTCCTTCCCAGTTGGTTTGGGAATGGAGTCCCTGGGGGTAAGCTCTATTGGTCCGGTAAATAGCTTAGCAACCTAGCAACCATAGGATTGGGAGTTAAATCCAGCTGCAGCTGATTTAGGCTCCAGGGTGGTCCTTGATTCTGTTTGATTTTCAGACAGGAAGTCATCTAGGCCTTTTGAGTTAAAATACGCTATAGACTTGGCCTGCTGTTTTCCTTCAGTCCTTCGTTGGTACTGTGGGTGGAGGATGTTTACAGTCCAATTGTTTGGCTTGGCATGTTGCTATCTATCTCTAGATTTTCAGAGATTCTGGTTAGTCTGCATTGGTCGCCTGTCTCTGGTATATCTTTCCCTATTCCGGTAAACCTACCTTTGGTCTACTAAGGCAGTTTGACTTATCACTTCCAAGGATGTGGGAGAGTGTCTTCTGGGATTTCTTCTGTTTTCTCTTAGAATTCTTCGGTTACTCTTTCTACTCTGAGGACCTGGTCTTCTGAGTTTTCCAGTTGGGTTCTTTCTGAAGTAGATAATTTTGCTGACTCTGAGAGTTCATCAGGGGGTCAAGGGACTCTACTTTGGTGTGTCCTTTTGACAGATCTGTACCTTTAGTGGGATCAGTTCTAGGTTCTCTGGGTGTTTGTGCCTATCCTAGTCTTGTCCTTAGGTGATCGTGTTCAGGGATTCTTATGTAGATCTCTGGATCCTTCGGTGCTGGGGAAGTTTATTCTCCCTTGTATCCTTCGACTATGTAACCTCTTCTGGGTTAATTCAGTCTGTCAGGGGTAGACATCAGGGTTCCTGATTGCTCCTTTTTTTGTGCTATGACTCGTTTTTGTGGTTGGTCTTCTCCATTATGGGTGGTCCTTATTATGGAGTTTTGACAGGGTCTTCTCCCTTGGTGTTTTGATGTATCATGAGAGGGGTTTTTTGGCAGGGTATCAGTCCTTTCCTCAGCTTCTAGCTGGTTCCTCATTTAATTTTTTGAGTTGATGGCCTTCCCCCCCCCCTGTTTTGGTGGGGGTTGTTGGTCTCCCTGATTTTATATTTCTTCTTGATGTTCTCTCTGGTTCTTCCAGGTTGTCCTGAGGAAAGGGATCTTAGCCAGTTCTTGACAGGATGGCTAGTTCTTAGCCTGAGGGTTAGCCTGGCTGTCTAACAGACGTGCGGTTACGGGTGGTCTAATCCATCGCTTCTGCCTGGATATATGGGCTCCTAAGCAGATCTAGTTATCTGCTTCTATTCCTTTCTAAGGTCATGAACCTTTGGTGTTCATTTCTTTTTACTGTAATGTGGCCGGCGATCACACAATTGCATTAAAATTTTGTCTGTCAGGACTTTAGACTTCTTGTCTAGGATTGCATCGGTTTTTTGTATCGATGCAGCAGATGGTCCTTGAATTTGTCTATTCATTGACCTGTTATATTTCTGGAATATCTCTTCAGGTACTAGTATCTCTTGCAGTCGGGTAATCCGCCTTCGTTGGGTCTTCTTTCTAAGGAGACTTTTTCTTTGGGTTCTGCAAGGGGCTTCTTTCCCTTTTTGTCTGGGATTGTACCTTGAGGTCCTCTCAGTCTCTTAAGCATAGTCACTTTGTTTCTGTGTTCTTCCTATGGAAGGGTACGGTGTTGGGAGTTTTGCTTGTCCCCCTTGTCGTGTTTTCTGCACTTGACCTCATAGTTAGTGGGACTCTAGTCTCCTCAGAGGTTTGTGTGCTCCTTTTGGGATCAGTGATTTTGTGTGGTCTCTGATATGGGCTCTTACGATCCTAATTGTTGGGCAGTTACTTGGTGAGGCTAACCTTTTTGGGTTTTTTTGCTGCTGTTGAAGCAGTTTTCGGGAGTTGGGATTTTTTAAGGCTGTGGTGCCCGCAGATGGGCCGCCTTCTTGTTACCCCCGTTAGCATTCAGTGTAAATTGTTTTCTTCTGGCACCTTTTTCACCCTGATATTTCTCCTACTGTTCCTTGTTCCCTCTGCAAAATGACTGGGGGATGAGGGAAGTGGGGAGGTATTTAATCCTTTGGCTGGGGTGTCTTTGCCTCCTCCTGGTGGCCAGGTTCTGTATTCCCAAAAGTAATGAATGCAGCTGGGGACTCTCCCTGTATCGAAGGAAAGGAAATTAACTGGTAAGTCATCATTTTGTTTTTGCTTTAGGAGGGCATGAGGGGGCTCATATTCAACTACATCATTCCTGACAACTGTGCTTGTTCCCCCTTGAGAAACATGGCTTGCAGTGTAAGGGAAGAGGAGAGTTTTGCCTTTACAAATATGGTGACAGGGTTTCCAAGATGGCCGTCACAACCATTCAGATAAACCTGCCTCCATATTTGTGCAGAAAGGTTGCAAAAGTTCATATATTCTTGTGCGGACGAACTAAAGGAGCAGCTCCTATGTGGATGCCAACTCAATCTCTGCTAAATTCAAACATTTAGAAAGGACACACTGTTGAAATGGGGGGTGCTGTAGCAGCATGTGCTCTGTGGTATTAAAGGGACATTGTATACAAAAAAATGTATTTGCTTAAATGTTTTGTAGATGATCCATCTATATAGCTCATTTGGGAGTGTTTTTGTAACAATGTATAGTTTTGCTTATTTTTAAATAACATTGTGCTTATTTTCAGACTCTTAACCAAGCCTCAAAGTTTTAGATATAGACTGAAGTCTACAAATTCCTGCAGCTTCTGTTTGTGTAATGAGTCTTTTCACATATGCAGGGGAGGGGGAGTATCTGCCTGTTACTGCTTTCCCAGTAACAAGCAGACACATTTAGCCACCAATCACCAAGCGTTACCCAGGTGCTGAACCTAAAATGGGCCGGCTCCTAAGTTTTCATTCCTACTTTTCAAATAAAGACAGCAAGAGATAATAGGAGTAAATTAGAAAGTTGCTTAAAATTGCATGCTCTATCTGAATCACGAAAGAAAAATTTGTGTCCCTTTAACATTGCTAGAAGAAAGCTTTTTTTTTAATTTTTACATATTCCTGCTGCTCCTGTTTGTTTATTACACAAATAGTGTCTATTACATGCAGTTATAAAAAAAAATGATTTACACTGTCGCTTTAAAGAGATCTTTTTCAGCTGCGAAGATGCTCTCATTAGTCATGAGGTGAGAATGAGCGTTGTGTTATGGGGAAGGGGACACACAAAGCTTTACAAGGTTGAAGGACAGGAAAACAAATGAAATAACCCTGGACAATACTTTATTTCATTGATTAATGTCGTCTTCTTTAGAGACCTTTTTGACATACTTGCAACATTTAAAGCAAAAAGAATGCACAAGCCGTAATTTATCTGCAGAACCTGTTGAGAAATAAAAATATACAGTAGCAATGTATGTACAAAAGATATAGAAATCAGGTAGTAAATGATCATTTTTTTATGATATACAATCTCATAAACAAAACAAAAAAACACTATAATTTTAATGTTTACTAAAGGTAAAGATAGATAACACCTTTATTACCCATTCCCCAGCTTTGCACAACCAACATTGTTATATTAATATACTTTATAACATTTAAACCTCTAAATGTCTGCCTGTTTCTAAGCCACTACAGACTCTTATCACATTCTTTTTTATTAGCTTTCACAACAGGAGACTGTTAGTTCATGTGAGCCATATAGATAACATTGTGCTCACGCCCATGGAGTGCACTACACAGTATTAATTGGCTAAAATTCAAGTCAATAGATAATAAGTAAATGTCATGTGATACGGGGGCTGTCAGAAGAGGCTTAGATACATGGTACTCACAGAAGTAAAAAGTGTATTAATATAACAGTGTTGGTTATGCAAAACTGGGAAATAGGCAATAAAGGGATTATCTATCTTTTTAAACAATAAACATTTTGGAGTTGACTGTCCCTTTAAATATTTTATGAAAATTAAAAAATATTTTAAAAAACATTTCATGATAAAAAATACGTTTTAAAAAATAAATTTGCCTTCATATCTGCATAAAACTAATCTCCAAATAGTAAGTAGAATAAAAATAAATAAATAAATAAATTGGAAAAAAAATATGAGAAGATAGAGGGAACGAAAAAATAATTTTGAGTGAGTTTTATATAAATGTCCTATACCATATTTCGTACAGTTTTTTTTTTTTTTTTTAATGGAGATATTATAAATTAATTCTTTGTGAGTAAAATTAAAAAAATAAAAATAAATGAGACTACACATTTTGTGTTCCACAATTAGATAATGTCTTTATAAGTAACTTATGTTTTACCTAATAAATAAAACTAGCTGTAATTTAATATTTAGTATTTAAAACTGACAACATATTCTCCCAAACATAAAGAGACATTTAAGGGACAATCTACTTGAAAATGTTTATTGTTTAAAAAGATAGATAATCCCTTAATTACCCATTCCCCACTTTTGCATAGTCAACTTTGTTATATTAATATACTTTTTACCTCTGTGATTAGCTTGTATCTAAGCCCCTGCAGACTGCCCCCTTTATTGCAGTAGTTTTGACAGATCTGCATTTTAACCAATCAGTGCTGACTCATAAATAACTGCACGGAGTGAGCACACTGTTATCTATATGGCACACTTGAAATAGCGCTATCTAGCTGTAAAAAAAATCGCAATGCACTGAGACAAGAGGCGTCCTTCAAGGGCTTAGAAATTCCAGCGCTACGGAATTTGGCGGCGCTATACAAATAAATGATAATAATAATAATATGAGCCTTACTAGGAATAGCAAGAGAATAAAGCAAATTTAATGATAAAAGTAAATTGTTTAAAATTGCATTTCCTATCTGAATCATGAACGTTTAATTTTGACTAGACTGTCCCTTTAAGCAATGCTTTAGCTAGATAACAGTCTAAGTAAAGACAATATTTTGGCATTTTTATTTACAGAGAAAGCTTTGTAGACTCCTTTGAATGACATCTAAATGGTAAAGTGACTTTGAGAACACAGAGTTAGTCTAGGGGTTGTTTTTGCTGTGTGGACTTCTTGAGACCGACACCTCTGCCCTATCAGCACTTCACTACTGTGACAAGCAGCCCAGGGAATATGGTTGTGCTGGGCTGATACCTTAATGCTCTCCTAGCTAGGCATGAGCCTTGCATCGTGCGTCTGATCACTTCCCCTGAGGAGTAACTGTGCCATTAAAATCTGAGCTCAGTAGCACATTGAGCATGAGAGACAGACGAAGTTGTTTTGCTTTTATCACTTCAGATGCCTTCTGCTTAAATTTAGATACACGCAGTGCTGGAAAGGAGCAGACAGAACAAGTAAAGATGTAGGACTGAATAATGAATAGTCAAGCTTTCAGATGACACAAGCGTAACTAGCTCTGGACTCTTCAGTGCCTGATAATTCAACAATTGATCGGCTATATTTAGAATAAATCTCTGGGATCAAAACTATTCCACTGGGGGGAGGGGGGTCATATGTACTACTGAAGAACTCTCTTTGAATAGGTGCATTAGGTGAAGCTTATTATAGGGCAGGTATTCTGTATTTCAATGATAATCATTTATATAAATCCTGGGTGGGATATAGCATAGGGCAGCTTTGGAAATCATGTTATACAAAGGCACCATTTAAAACAATCAGGGCAAGCATATTGCTCATTTAAGAAGAATTTTAAGAAGAATATAAAAAAGGTAGCTATATACAACACCCAGTTATGGTTCAGTTACAAGGTTTAAACTATAGCTGCACTGCTGTGGAAGTGGGTATCAGTATACACAACCATAAGGATGAGTACACAAGTGTCCACACACACACATGCTTGTTCAGATATACTCACATACATGTGTGGTCACAACCTTATACATGCAAACCTGCACACGGAATCTGCATACGCCCACACTGCACAAACATGCATGCAAACACACAAGTGCACATGCATAAAAGTCCACATAAATCAGTTTCCACACAATAGCTCCCAAGCATAAATCATAGGTCATAGGCTAGTTATGAGTTGTCTTAGAGGAGTTAAAGGGACAGTCTACTCCAGAATGTTTATTGTTTAAAGGGATAGATAATCCCTTTATTACCCATTCCCCAGTTTTGCATAACCAACACAGTTATATTAATAATTTTTTTACCTCTGCGATTATCTTGTATCTAAGCCTCCCAGACTGCCCCCTTATTTCAGTTCTTTTGACAGACTTGCATTTTAGCCAATCAGTGCTTACTCCTAGGTCACATGAACTAGCACCCTCTAGTGGTGTAAAACTGTCAAAATGCATTCAACTTAGAGGTGGCCTTCAAGGTCTAAAAAGAATACCAAGAGAACAAAGCAAAATTGGTGGTAAAAGTAAATTGGAAAGTAGTTTAAAATAACATGCTCTATCTGAATCATGAAAGTTTATTTTGGACTAGACTGTCACTTTAATATCCGATCATTATTACCCAGATGCAAAAAGTAGAAAAGATTGATTTAATTAGAGGAACACTGATAAATCTAATTCCTTGTTCATGCCTATTGGTTGCAATGTATTCAACTTATGACTCCACAAGGATTCCCTCTTTTTCAGAAGAAGCTCTCTATCTCCCCCTTTTCCTTGGATAAGGTATATGGTCAAAAATCTGATATCTTAAATTGGCTGATATTATGACCATATTCCAAAAAGTGAGAAGAAACAAGGCCAATCTCAAAAAATTACAATGACAATAACTTGCCCAAAATGTTTTTACAGATGTTTATAATGAACTTGAGTTGAGCTCTCTGGTGTAAGTGTTCTGCGTTCAGTTGATATACATCCACGTTAAACTGTTAACTAAAATAATGTATTTTTGGATGACTAATATTTGTACTTAGCTGCTCTTTGCTTATGCCCTCTGCATCTTTAGTTTCTTCCTGTTGCACATCACAGTAAAAATAAGTCATTACTGTACGTACAATGAATGTTCAACACCTTGATAGGCAAACAAAGAAGAGAATTATGTTCGTCTTGCTCCCTAAGAACAAAAGTGATTTAGAAAGTTCCTCTGAGAGGATTTTAAAATTGTCTATTTAAAACTAAACTTGCAGCCATCTGTTCTGTTAATAACTAGAACTTGTGCACAGGGCCAATTCTAGCTGAAGAAGATGTATAAAAAAATATATGATAGGACATTAAAACTGTACATAATGTTGATACCATTTTAAGTATCATTTAGGTGGCACATTATGTAAGCAAGTCTTTTTTAATAGACTGGCATTTAAGCCTATGGCATAAAATGATGCTAAATGGATTTTAAACAGTCAATGACTTAAGCAGAAAGAAGGTTTTGGCAAGATGGATTTCATTGCGGCAATAAGACACATAAAGACATTTTTGCATATGTAGCGTTACAGAATACTGTGGTGCAGAGAAAGCTTTGATTCCCAGTTCAGTGTTATTAAAGGGACAGGAAACCCAAAAATGTTCTTTCATTTTTTTGGATATAACATACAATTTTAAACAACTTTCCAATTTACTTCCATTATCAAATTTGCTTTGTTCTCTTGTTATCCTTTGCTGAAGGAACAACATTACACTACTGGCAGCAAGATGAACACATCTAGTCAGCCAATCACGAGAAGAAAATGTGTGCAGGCTCCAATTAGCAACAGCTCCCACTAGTGTAGGATATGTTCGTATTCTATTTTAACAAGGGATACTAAGAGAAAGAAGCACATTTGAAAGTAAAAGTGAATTTAAAAGTGTCTTAAAATGACCTGCTCTAGCTGAATCATGCAAGTTTAATTTTGACTTTCCTATCTCTTTAAATTTTATGAACAATAAATTTGCTTTTACAAATATATAGTTCCTTTCTAGACATGCGATAATTTTGTTACGAACATCTGTTTATTTTAAATTCCCTTATGGGTTAAACATTCTTGCCTCTACTGTGCTGGAGAGCCCTGCTAATCTAGATTCTTTTTTGCAGAGCCCAGAGGCACGGTAATAGAAGGTATAGCTAGGCGCAGGGGTCAGCAACCTTGGCTCTTTTTTGAGAACTACATTTCCCATGATGCTTAAGTGTCTTTAAGCTACCTAAGCATCATGGGAAATGTAGTTCTAAAACATCTAGAGAGCCAAGGTTGCTGACCCCTGACTTGGCGGATCCCAGGTGCCATTAGCGCAGGCCCTGGGATCCGCCGCACTAAGCCTCCTATTAGAGCGCCCCAGGACTCTGTGAAGAATGATCGGGATTAGCGCGGCTCTCCAGTGCACTAGAGGTAAGTATGTAATGCTATACGTGAACTTTTTCCCCTGTAGCAAAGTAACATTTAAATTTGTTTAACGAAAACAAATGTAAATGCTCAAACTCCTGCTCCAGCTTGGAATTATGTTTTTTGTAAATCAGTGTGACAAATGTTTGGCATTGGGTAAGAGAAAGTCGCTCATCTCATTCCTAATTAATAAGACTTCTTTAAGAGGAACAAATAACATGACACCTTCTTTGATGTAAAGAAATACAATAGCAATTTATTTATCTTTACGTTATTACTATGTATTTTACCATGCTAACCCCATTTAGGGCTAGATTACAAGTGGAGCGCTAATTTATCATGCTCCCCCTAAATGGTCGAAATCGCCAGTTTACAGGCGTATGATAAATTACCTGCTATTAAAAGTGGCTGGTTAATGCTACGGCAAGCTTGCAGTAGCAATTAGCGCTCCAAAAATTAACCAGAGGTCAGACCTTTGGTTAATTTTAAAAATGTTCCCCAGTTGTCCCCAAAATCAAATGTAGCGTTGTTTTTTAAAAAGAAAAATGTAGTATAGCATCTTTATTTTTTTAATCAATAACTGCATAAAGCAGTTTTAACAGCTTAAATTTTTCAGATTGCGGTCTATAGGGACAGTCTTCATACTCAAAATATATATGTATATGCTTATATATACATGAGTATGTATGTGTTAATTAGTGTATACTGTATACACAATTAAAAACACACAAATTCATTTTTGTTTCACCACTGCATCCTGAAGGATTCAAAAGTCTTACCATGCAACACTGTACATGGTATTTGTTTGATCAAGGCAATAGCTCATATATATCTGTCCCTAGCTGACCTTAGTAAAGGAAGTAAATAAGTATGTTCAAGAGGCTTTTGACTGCAAACATGTGCAAATTGTATACAGATTTTATTGATGAAGTGTATAATTGCTGATATATATAGGCACCATTTATAAAGCTGTGTAAGCAGCTTTGCGACCATTTCGTTGCTGGCTCATGCGAAAGCTAAGAAGCACCGGTTTTACAACTTTGTTTCCTAACATGTTCGGGATGACTGCGTAAAGATTATTTGAGAGTTGCTGTACTGGAATCCACTTGCATATATTTAGCACTCTAGGTTGGTTAGAGCGGCGGTAGGTATTATAGCTGGTAAGTGCCGAGAGAGATCTGAAGTCGAGGTCAGTATGAAGCCACGGTCAGCCAGGAGATCAGTCCATAAAAGAGTAAGGCAGCTGTAGGATCAGGAAGGCCAAGGTCATTAACGGGAAGACAGTCCACCAAAACAACAATCCAATCAGTGGGCAAAAGAGTGGTCCAGGACAAGGTCATATTCGGATCAGTGAGGTGCATTAAACACAAGGGAGCAAGCAGAATCAGAGACAAAATGGGAAGCCAGTGGTCAAGGAGCCTTGTGAAAATAGGTAGCACATGGTAGGTAACAGGTAGCGGTTGCAAAGGAACCAGGATCACCTAGAAGGTTAACTGGGCATTGGGGAAACTAATGACTTGTCACTAGAATAACCAAGTGAGTAGTGAAGGGCTTCAAAGGCTTTATAAGGCCTTGTCTAACATCATAAAGCTGTCTATGGACGCAACTTGATTAGGTGTTCTCCTTTGATGTGCGCGCTAACCCCTTAATTAACGCGTTCCTGCGTGCGCAAGTAAACTTTAGTGGGCTTCCAAATGTAGGAGGAGTTAGAGAAGAAATCAGTGCGGTCAAAACAAGATTCTGCTCTGACAGCGTGCCTGGGGATAATTAGCTTGATGACAGTCACAGAGCTTAGCGCAATCCTTTCCAACGAGCCAGCACATGGTCCAAAGTGTCTGAAGTTGTTAGCACGGTAACCTGGTGAGATTGTTGGTGAGTAGAGCACCGATAGGCTGATACGCTCTTCTCGCATGCAAATGGAGGCCAAGAAGGTGTACGTGAAGGTTCTCTTTATGAAAACTTTGGTTTGCATGCAGTATGATAAATGGGGGCACAATGCATATATAAAAATATATATAACTAGTACTAAAGCCCGTGTACACGGGCCATTTTTTTCAGAACAGCGGTCCCACCCCTTGCTCTCTCCCCCCTCTCTTTTGCTCTCTCTTCCCCCCTCTCTTTTGCTTTCTCTCCCCCCTCTCTTTTGCTTTCTCTCCCCCCTCTCCTTTGTTCTCTCTCTCCCCTCTTTTGCTCTCTCTCTCCCCTCTTTTGCTCTCTCTCTCCCCTCTTTGGCTCTCTCCCTCCTTTCTTTTGCTCTCCCCCCCCCCCTCTTTGGCTCTCTCCCCTCTTTTGCTCTCTCTCCTCTTTGGCTCTCCCCCCCCCCCTTTGGCTCTCCCCCCCCCCCCTTTGGCTCTCTCTCCCCCCTCTTTGGCTCTCCCCCCTCTTTGTCTCTCTCCCCTCTTTTGCTCTCTCTCCCCTCTTTTGCTCTCTCTCCTCTTTGGCTCTCTCTCTCCCCCCTCTTTTGTTCTTTCCCCCCTATTTGGCGCTCTCCCCCCCCTCTTTGGCTCGCCCCCCCTCTTTGGCTCTGCCCCCCCCTCTTTGGCTCTCTCTCCCCCCTCTTTGTCTCTCTCCCCTCTTTTGCTCTCCTCTTTGGCTCTCTTTCCTCTTTGGCTCTCTCTCTCCCCCCTCTTTGGCTCTCCCCCCCCCTTTAGCTCTCTCCCCCCCCTTTGGCTCTCTCCCCCCCTCTTTGGCTCACTCCCCCCCTCTTTTGCTCCCCCCCCCTCTTTGGCTCACCCCCCCTCTTTGGCTCTCCCTCCCCTCTTTGGCTCTCTCTCCCCCCTCTTTGGCTCTCTCTCCCCCCCCCTTCTCTTTGGCTCTCTCCCCCCCTTCTCTTTGGCTCTCTCCCCCCCCCTTCTCTTTGGCTCTCTCCCCCCCCCCCCTTCTCTTTGGCTCTCTCCCCCCCCCCCTTCTCTTTGGCTCTCTCCCCCCCCTTCTCGTTGGCTCTCTCCCCCCCCCCTTCTCGTTGGCTCTCTCCCCCCCCCCTTCTCTTTGGCTCTCTCCCCCCCTTCTCTTTGGCTCTCCCCCCCCCTTCTCTTTGGCTCTCCCCCCCCTTCTCTTTGGCTCTCCCCCCCCTTCTCTTTGGCTCTCCCCCCCCCTTCTCTTTGGCTCCCCCCCCTTCTCTTTGCCCCCCCCCCCCTTCTCTTTGGCTCTCCCCCCCCTTCTCTTTGGCTCTCTCCCCCCCCCCTTCTCTTTGGCTCTCCCCCCCCTTCTCTTTGGCTCTCCCCCCCCCCTTCTCTTTGGCTCTGTCCCCCCCCTTCTCGTTGGCTCTCTCCCCCCCCTTCTCTTTGGCTCTCTCCCCCCCCCCTTCTCTTTGGCTCTCTCCCCCCCCTTCTCTTTGGCTCTCACCCCCCCCCTTCTCTTTGGCTCTCCCCCCCCTTCTCTTTGGCTCCACCCCCCTTCTCTTTGGCTCTCCCCCCCTTCTCTTTGGCTCTCTCTCCCCCCCCTTCTCTTTGGCTCTCCCACCCCCCCTTCTCTTTGGCTCTCCCACCACCCCTTCTCTTTGGCTCTCCCACCCCTTTGTCTGTCTCCCCCCCCCCCCCTCCCTCTCTGGCTCTCTCTTCACATCGCGGGACCCCGCCCGGCCACGCCCCATCGCGGCAACACCCGCCGGCCATGCCCCTCGCGACGCCCGGCCACGCCCCTCGCGACGCCCGGCCATGCCCCTATCGCAATGCTCCCGTCGGCCACAAACAGCTGTGAGGTCTGGGGAGCGCGTTGCCGCTTCTCACGCAGCAGACCTCACACCTGTTGAGTAGCTCGCGCTCCCTATCTCACAGCTGCTTGTATGCTGTGTACCTCGCGCTACCTATCTCAAGGCCAAGTGTTTGTCTCTACTGCGCATGACGGCTTCAGACAAACACTTGGCCTTTTATAATATAGGATGTGTCAATAACATTAGAATGATATATTGATTGGCACATGCCATTGATAGATTGATGTGGAACTTTACATGAAGCATTTCCTTAAATTGAGATCAAACTATTAGGCATGTACATTTAGTTAACTTTTTTTCCAAATGCATTGCCATTGTCTGTAAGTGATAAACAAGCGTCCCTTTAAAGTAAAATGAATTAACTGAATAATGGCTTGAAGCAGTAGCACTAGTACTACTTTACCTTTATTTAAGTTTAAAGGGACATGAAACCCAACATTTTTTTTTCATGATTTAGGTAGAATATACCATTTTAAACAACTTTCCAGTTTACTTCTATTATCAAATTTGTTTCATTCTCTTGGTATCATTTGTTGAAGGAGCAGCATTGTACTACTGATTTCTAACTGAACACATTAGGTGAGCCATTGACAATCGGTATATATATATATGCAGCCACCAATCAGCAGCTAGAACCTGGGTTCTTTGCTGCTCCTGGCCTTTCCTAGATAAACCTTTCAGCTAAGGATAACAAGAGAAGGAAGAAAATTAAATAATAGAAGTAAACTGGAAAAGCTTTTCAAATTGTATGCTCTGTCTAAATCATGAATGTCTAATTATGACTTTACTGTCCCTTTAAGCTGCTGTCCATTTGCTCCTCTGCTGTCTTTTTTTTTTTTTTAAACATGTTTTTTATTGAGGTTATTGACAAAACATCAGCAAATAAACAAGTTACATAGGTGTTCAGAAACATTCTTTCAAACTATGACATTACTAATCACATTTGTCATGAGAAAACCCAAAGCACCATCTCTATATTCATCTGTAACAGGCAAAACTGAAACCTCATTTTCTACTTTATAGTATCTTCCTCTCCTAATAAAAAAAAGTCACTTTTGGACTCCTGTCATCTAAAGTGATGTATAGAGGAAATAGAGTGATAAAGATTGTCTCTCATGAACCTATGGCAAATTAGAATAGAAATTTTCAACTGATATAAGCTTCTGAAACATTTAGGAATGTTCAAGCTACGTCTTCGAACTTTGTTATGTTTCAGAACATTCTAAATATCTTGACAAACTGCAAGATTTTGCTATTAAAGAAGGGAAATAGGGTACGGTATGTGCTAGAGAAACCGCGTATTAAACCCTCCTAAAAAAGGAGGTTTATTATGTGGGGTGGGGTGGGGGGTAGGAGGTGGTAAAATATGCAGGAGAAGCCGATAAAACATATGAGTAATTTCTAGATATGTCGATCAATTACATCTATAAGAGATTGCAATTGGGTCAGCTCCTGTAGTTGGTTGCTTGACCGAGATAGATGAGGGCCCATTATGTCTCTGTGTAAGGCCTTATAAGCATGTAAATGGCTATGTGGAAAGTAGAGATAAATTAACTCTAACCTAGAATAATATTGCATTAAGGATATTACAAGTGAGTAGGCCTGAAATAATGGTAATGTTAATGCAGGGCCAGCCTGCGTCAGAAGCGTATCACAGGTCTTGAAGTAAAATTATGCCTCACAGGATAGCTATGCCCAAAGTATCGTCAGAAAAAAGGACATCCCGAAGAGACTAAGATCACAGCATAGGATAGGTATTAGTTATTAGTACGGATACAGCTCTCCTGTATATATATACAAATATAAATAGTATTGATAGCACAGGTGTATGTCATGGTTGCACAACATATGCAGATAGGTAATCGAGACCAAATCTATAACTTTAGCACAGAGTAAACAGTTAGAACATTATTTATGTACAATAACAGGCATTGTGGCGAGAGGTTATATCTAAGACTAATCTATAGAACCGTATATTAAATGGGCACAATCATCACACCGCCCCAGCCGCTGGCAGCGAGAAGACATGCACACAATCTTCCTCCAAGCACAATGCCCATACATGAAGCATGGGGATCTGTAAACTTAGAAGAATTATGTGATGAAATGTTTAAATTCTAGGAATCTCACCATATATGCCAACAATGAGGAGTCTGTACATGTAATGTAATAAAATAAGTAATTAGAGGGATGATAATAAGCTAGCCCCATTCAAGCATAGAATATTGTAGCTCCACACTTGGGGCTTTTACTGTGGAACTCGCTGTTGTACATACACAATCCAGCTGTCTTTATAGCACATTAGGCAACACCTGAGTAATATATTCAACTTGTAGTGAGCTGTTGCTTTGCAATGAGATAATTCAACTTTGATGGACAGTACTGGATTAGAATCCTACAAATGGACGGATACAACAGTGAGCTTAACTTCTGTTATGGGTAGGTGATGTTACTATAGTATATGATATCTAGAAACAAAGAAATAGAATGGCGCATAGCATGTAAGAAGCAGCTTTAAATGAAATGGTATCAGCATAGATATAATTATCACACCTCAGTGGGAATGTGGCCCTAGAAATAACATATGGGGGATTTCAGAATATACTGTAAAGTAAGGGTTAACATATTGTATATAAATATAAAGATATAAGCACTTAAAATAGTGAAGAGAAGAGGAGTAATAAACAGTTCCAAAGTAATATTCATTAAAGTTACCCCACACCAGTGGCTACAGATATATAAGAGTCTCATAGCCTGTAAACCAAACATCAGAAAGTATTGTCATCATAACGGGCTCTGATATTTATAGTCAGGTAGCTTGAAACAGAACCAGTTAAAGGGCAGTCAATCTGGACGAAATTTGTTAATCATCTTTTTTATTTAGCCTGCTTCAAAATAGTTCAAAGAGAGCTTGCGACCAGATAATATATCTTCACTTTGTAGGTACCTTACTTCAAAGCCCTCTAGTATCAGAGCGCTGGAACCCCAACGCAGAACAAACTTATCCCATGCGAGTGTAGCTGTCAGAGTTCGCCCAGCACCACCATCACCAGGCTGGGGAGAACCATCTCGAACATGGCTGCCACTTACGGAAACTGCGCAGGTTGCGCCCAAAGGTGAGTTCGGTGGCGAGGTCAGGACCCTCTTGAGGCATGTCGGATCCACTGCCGATCTGGAAGCATGCTCTGCAGCTGGGCAATCCCCTTGACTAGCACCGCAAATCAGTTCGTCACTGCAGCGGTAAGTATACGCAACCTCTTGCTGTAGAAGATAAACATGGCTGCCACAACTTTCAGGGGTCGACATTGTAGCGCAACTACTTTGAGAGATAGTTGAGATATTAGTGTTCATAGTATGAGCAACAGGGGGATTAGCTGGCCGTTTGGGATTGGTCTCCTCCACTCCTGTGTGAACACAGCACTTAAGCAGAGCCCGGTCCAGATTGTCGAAGTGATTTTGTAGGAGCTGCGTCACAGCTGGCCACCAGTTATCCCAGGCCTCCATTGTATCTTAGCTTCTGGATAGTCAAAAGTAGTTATTCAAGAGCTCCCAACGCCACCAATAGTGCTACCCTCGACAGGGTCCCCTTTTGATGCAATAAAGTTTGCTTTAGGTATTGATAGGTATTAGTTATAGCATATAAGATACAGGAGCCCTCAGCATACACGTCTGGTCTCCTCAATAGCTGGCTCCGCCCCCCCCCTCCTCTGCTGTCTTGAAGACCTTTTCACTTAGGAAATAGCAGACACATTTATTTTTCTAATTTTTTCTAATTTTTCTAATTTAAACTAATTCCAGGCGATCCCCTTAATGAATATCAAGCAAAATGATTTGCCAAAAACAAATTTTCTGTATTTGCACAAGTCTTGATCAAACTCATTACTTGAATAAATGGCAGTCTAAGTCTATATTAAGTGAGGTCCAATAAATTTGATAGACTGATGAAATTCTAAGATGAGTTTTATGGAATTTGTTAAAGGGATACTGTAGTCCGAAAACAAAAGAACAATTTTAGAAAAAAGAATGACTTAAAGTGACAGTATAGTCAAAATTAAACTTCCATGATTCAGATAGGGAATGTCATTTTAAACAACTTTCCAATTTACTTTTATCATCAATGTTTTTGTTTTCTTGGTATTCTTTGCTGAAAGCTAAACCTAGGTAGGCTCAAACTGATTTCTAAACTGTTAAAAACCGCCTTTTATCT
The DNA here is from genome assembly GCF_027579735.1 of Bombina bombina. Classification (NCBI taxonomy): domain Eukaryota; kingdom Metazoa; phylum Chordata; class Amphibia; order Anura; family Bombinatoridae; genus Bombina; species Bombina bombina. The sequence goes on from NC_069505.1 coordinate 70,951,230, forward strand.
CAGGGCATTTTGACAGATTTTCACAGTTAGACTGTGCTAGTGCATGCGTGCTATATAGATAAAATTGTGCTCAATCAGTCAGCACTGATTGGCTAAAATGCAAGTCTGTCAAAAGAACTGAGATATGGGTGCATTCTGCAGAGGCTTAGATACAAGGTAATCACAGAGGTAAAAAGTGTATTAATATAACAGTGCTAGTTTTGCAAAACTGGGGAATGGGTAATAAAGGGATTATTTATCTATCTTTTTAAACAATAAAAATTCTGGATTAGACTGCCCCTTTAATTAGCATTTTTGCAATATATATGTATTCAAAATTTTGCAACTAAAATTGTTAAATATAAGAGTGAACTCTGTGTTATCATTTCCTATTATGAGCTGTAGGATACTATAGTATTGTTCCTCACTATTTCCCTATACTCCCTAACCATCTGTATTACATGTATAGAGCCACCTACTCAGTTACCACTGGCTGTAATAATAGTACTAGCTGTGCAGTATACAGCATATAGCAAAGAAGGAAATAGTTTTCTGTTTACATTAACAGAAATAAAGTGTAGGGAATTAGATATAAAGGTGAAGCAGAAGCTGCCTCCCAGCCCTTGTAGATGTGCTCTGTAATTGATTACAATTCCTGCAAAGCCTGGGTTACCTTAGCCAAGGCAGTGTAGGGCCCAGCATGGGCCTGTAGCAAGCTAAGGGTTAAGGCCGGAGGGAGTGAGATAGGAGAAGAGGGCAGGCTAGTGAGCTTAGTGGCAACATTGTTGCTTAGGAGGGAGGAGCCCCCTGCTTACTTTTAGAGTAAAGAGCACAGCTTCCTGGTGCTCTTCTCCCTGGCGATGTTTTTTTCCGCCCTCCCTCCTCTGACATCTGGATGGCGGCTAGGCAACTAAACATTTAGGGCGACGGCATAGGTCTGCCTACTCAGGCTAATCTCAGTGAGCCCAGAGCAGTAATTAAGGTATCTACCACCTCTGTTTACCCGGTTTTAGCGGCTGAGTAACAGATACCCTCCTGGGGGTAGAACTTTTTCGCACCCTCACGGAGGGACGTAGCAGCCCTGTTGCACGGGAAAGGGTGAACGGGGGGAGTGATAACCAATCTAAAAGTGAGAGGGGTGGATAGCCTTAAGTGCACGTGAGGTGCCCCTCTTTCCCCTTGTGGGTGGGTCACGTGATCTCAGCAACCCCTTAGCATTTCCATGAGCGGAGGTTCTCCTCTGCTGCAGATTCCGTTTTGGGCCTCTTACCTCCAGCAGCACAGGGTTTTTGATTAGCATTCCCTCTTGCTGCCATCATAGACCTTGTTGGTTATTAGGGGGCTTAGATTAGGTATAATTAGTTTAAACTTCTTGTAAAAAAAAAAAATTCTGTAATTTAGTGTGTTTTTTTTCCGTAATTTAGTTTATTGAATTTAATTGTATTTAATTGTAGGTAGTTTAGGTAATTAGTTTAATGATAGTGTAGTGTTAGGTGTAATTGTAACTTAGGTTAGGGTTTATTTTACAGGTAATTTTGTACTTATTTTATCTAGGTAGTTATTAAATAGTTATTAACTATTTAATAACTATTGTACCTAGTTAAAATAAACACAAAGTTGCCTGTAAAATAAATATAAATCCTAAGATAGCTACAATGTAATTATTAGTTATATTGTAGCTAGCTTAGGGTTTATTTTATAATTAAGTATTTAGTTTTAAATAGGAATAATTTATTTAATTTTGTTAAATTTATTTTGTTTAATTTAAATTATATTTAAGTTAGGGGGGGTTAGGGTTAGGTTTAGACTTAGGTTTAGGGGTTACTACCTTTAATATAGTAGCGGCGACGTTGGGGGTGGCAGATTAGGGGTTAATAAATGTAAGTATGTGTCGGCGAAGTTAGGGCAGGCAGATTAGGGGTTAATAAAATTTAACTAGTGTTTGCGAGGCGGGAGTGCGGCGGTTTAGGGGTTAATACATTTATTATAGTGGCGGTGATGTCAGGTCGGCAGATTAGGGGTTAATAATTATAGGTAGGTGGCGGCGACATTGGGGGCGGCAGATTAGGGGTTAATAAATATAATGTAGGTGTCGGCGATGTTAGGGGCAGCAGATTAGGGGTTCATAGGTATAATGTAGGTGGCGGCGATGTCCGGTCGGGAGATTAGGGGTTACATTTTTTTAATATAGTGTTTGCGATGTGGGGGGGGCCTTGGTTTAGGAGTTAATAGGTAGTTTATGGTTGTTAGTCTACTTTGTTGCACTTTAGTTAAGAGCTTTATGTTCCGGCGTTAGCCCATAAAACTCTTAACTACTGACTTTTAAATGCGGTAGAAGTATTGACATGAGAGGGTCTACCGCTCACTTCTTCCAAGACTCGTAATACCAGCGTTAGGCAAATCCCATTAAAAAGATAGGATATGCAATTGACGTAAGGGGATTTGCGGTAGCCTCGAGTTGTGGAATAAAAGTGAGCGGTACACCTGTACCTGCCTGACTCGTAATACCAGTGGGCGTTAAAAAGCAGCGTTGGGACCTCTCAACGCTGCTTTTTAAGGCTAATGCCAAACTCGTAATCTAGGCGTATATTATTAATCAAAGAATAGCTCCTATGTACCATGGGAAATAGTCAAACCAAAATTCAGTGAAACCAAAACAAGGAAAATGTAAGATGTTATATTATGTCATTCTATTCTCTGTTGTTTTATGTAACATTGCTTTTTAAAAGTACTTAGGCTCCAGCGTTGTCGTGTCCTAAGCATATAATATCTTAGGCATTCTAGAATCCTGTTCAAACCTATGTATTGCATTTTTGCTTTCTATCGGCTAGATTACAAGTTTTGTCGGTAAAAACTTGCGGAGCTAACTCTCCTTTTTTTTCCAGCACTCACTTTAAACAACACTGGTATTACAAGTTTTCTGAATGGCTGCGTTAGCCTCAGAAAAGTCAGTGTTGAGCAAATTTAGCGCCACTTCTCCCTGTAATACCAGTGTTGCTTATGGTAGCGGTAAGCTGGCAAAACGTGCTCGTGCACGACTTCCCCATAGGAAACAATGGGGCAGAATCGGCTGAATAAAAACCTAAGACCTGCAAAAAAGCAGCGTTCAGCTCCTAACGCAGCCCCATTGTTTCCTATGGGAAAATACTTTCTAAGTCTATACCTAACACCCTAACATGAACCCCAAGTCTAAACACCCCTAACCTTATACTTATTAACCCCTAATCTGCCGCCCCCAACATCGCCGACACCTGCATAATATTATTAACCCCTAATCTGCTGCTCCGGACACTGCCGCCACCTACATTATACCTATGTACCCCTAATCTGCTGCCCCCAACATCGCCGACACCTACATTATGGTTATTAACCCCTAATCTGCTGCCCACAACGTCGCCGCAACCTAACTACAATTATTAACCCCTAATCTGCTGACCGGACATCGCCGCCACTATAATAAATGTATTAACCCCTAAACCTAAGTCTAACCCTAATACCCCCCTAACTTAAATCTATTTTTAATGAATCGAAATAAAATTACTATAATTAAATAAATTATTCCAATTTAAAACTAAATACTTACCTATAAAATAAACCCTAATATAGCTACAATATAACTAATAGTTACATTGTAGCTAGCTTAGGATTTATATTTATTTTACAGGCAATTTTGTATTTATTTTAACTAGGTACAATAGCTATTAAATAGTTAATAACTATTTAATAGCTACCTAGTTAAAATAATTACAAAATTACCTGTAAAATAAATCCTAACCTAAGTTACAAATACACCTAACTCTACACTATCAATAAATTAATTAAATAAGTTAACTACAAATATCTAAAATAAAATAAAATTAAATAAACTAAACTATATTACAAAAACAAACACTAAATTACAAAAAATAAAAAAAAATATTACAAGAAGTTTAATCTAATTACACCTAATCTAAGCCCCCTAATAAAATAAAAAAGCCCCCACAATAACAAAATTCCCTATCCTAAACTAAATTACAAAGTAATCAGCTCTTTTACCAGCCCTTAAAAGGGCTTTTTGCGGGGCATTGCCCCAAAGTAATCAGCTCTTTTACCTGTAAAAAAAAAGAAATACAATACCCCCCCAACATTACAACGTCAATCCGATTAGCTGATTAAATCAACCAATCAGATTTTTCATACCTTAATTCCGATTGGCTGATAGAATCCTATCAGCCAATCTTCATTCGAGGGACGCCATCTTGGATGACGTAATTTAAAGGAATCTTCATTCGTCGTTAGTCGTCAGAAAGAAGAGGATGCTCCGCGTTGGATTTCTTGAAGATGGACCCGCTCCGCGCTGAATGGATGAAGATAGAAGATGCCGATTGGATGAAGATGCTGCTGGATGGAGGACCTCTTCTGCCCCGATCGGATGAAGACTTTTGGCCAGATCGGATGAAGACTTGTGCAGGTCTGGATGTCCTCTTCTGCCTCATCGGTGCCCGGCTGGCTGAAGACGGCTCAAGGTAGAGTGATCTTCAATGGGGTAGTTTTAGGTTTTTTTTAAGGTGGGATAGGGTGGGTTTTAGAGTAGGGGTGTGTGTGTGGTGGGTTGTAATGTTGGGGGGGGTATTGTATTTCTTTTTTTTACAGGTAAAAGAGCTGATTACTTTGGGGCAATGCCCCGCAAAAAGCCCTTTTAAGGGCTGTTAAAAGAGCTGATTACTTTGTAATGAAGTTTAGGATAGGGAATTTTGTTATTTTGGGGGGCTTTTTTATTTTATTAGGGGTCTTACATTAGGTGTAATTAGATTAAACTTCTTGTAATATTTTTTGTAATTTAGTATTTGTTTTTTTGTAATATAGTTTAGTTTATTTAATTGTATTTTATTTTAGATATTTGTAGTTAATTTATTTAATTAATTTATTGATAGTGTAGTGTTAGGTGTATTTGTAACTTAGGTTAGGATTTATTTTACAGGTAATTTTCTAATTATTTTAACTAGGTAGCTATTAAATAGTTATTAACTATTTAATAGCTATTGTACCTAGTTAAAATAAATACAAAGTTGCCTGTAAAATAAATATACATCCTAAGCTAGCTACAATGTAACTATTAGTTATATTGTAGCTATATTAGGGTTTATTTTATAGTTAAGTATTTAGTTTTAAATAGGATACATTTTTTTAATTATAGTAATTTTATTTAGATTTATTTAAATTATATTTAATTTAGGGGGGGGTGTTAGGGTTAGGATTAGACTTAGGTTTAGAGGTTAATACATTTATTATAGTGGCGGTGATGTCCGGTCGGCAGATTAGGGGTTAATAAATATAATGTAGGTGTCGGCGATGTTAGGGGCACAAGATTAGGGGTTCATAGGTATAATGTAGGTGGCGGCGATGTCCGGTCGGCAGATTAGGGGTTAAATAATTTTATTATAGTGTTTGCGATGTGGGGGGCCCTCAGTTTAGGGGTTCATAGGTAGTTTATGGGTGTTAGTGTACTTTGTAGCACTTTAGTTAAGAGCTTTATCTTCCGGCGTTAGCCCATAAAACTCTTAACTACTGACTTTTATATGTGGTAGGAGTCTTGGAGGTAGAGGCTGTACCGCTCACTTCTTCCAAGGCTTGTAATACCAGCGTTAGGCAAATCACATTAAAAAGATAGGATACGCTATTGATGTAAGGGGATTTGCGGTATGGAAAAGTCGCGGAAAAAAAGTGAGCGGTAGACCCTTTCCTGCCTGACTCGTAATACCAGCGGGCATTAAAAAGCAGCGTTAGGACCCCTTAACGCTGCTTTTTAAGGCTAACACAGAATTCGTAATCTAGGTGTATGTGTTTATCTGCAATGTATACCTTAACATCTTAATAAAAACCATTGTAAAAAAAAAAAAATAGAAAATTGATTGTGATCGAGGCCATAATTCTTAAAAAATATTTGCATATTATTCTTAGCCTAAGCTTTACTTGCATAATACTTTCGGTTATTTAGCATTTATTTAATGTTTAATGTAAATTCAATTCGCCAAATTGGATGAATCATTTACCAGCTCACCATGTAAAGACATTGAGGCCGATTTATCAAACAGTCAGCCCCAATGCATCTGTTTCCGCGTTAACCTACAGGCTCGCCGGAAACAGGAGTTAAGAAGCAAGGGTCTTAAGATCCTTAACTCATACACCTCCTCTGAGGCTGCGGACAGCAATCCGCCCGATCGTGTACGATCGGCTTGATTGACACTACCTGCTAGTGGCCAATTGGCTGCAAATCTTCAGGGGGCGGCAATGCACAAGCAGTTTACCAGAATTGCTTGTGCAATGTTAAATGCCGATAGTGTATGCTGTCCGCATTCAGCTATGTCTGGCGGATTTCCCCATAGATTTCCACATAGACATCACGATTTCCCCTTAGACATCAATGGGGAGAGCCAGCTAAAAAAAAGCCTTACACCTGCAAAAAAGGAGCGTAAAGCTCCGTAACGCAGCCCCATTGATTCCTATCGGGAAATTAAAGTTATGTTTACACCTAACACCCTAACATAAACCCTGAGTGTAAACACCCCTAATCTGCTGCCCCCGACATCGCCGCCACCTACATTATACTTATTAACCCCTAATCTGCCGCCCCAGACATTGCCACCTCCTACATTATACTTATTAACCCCTAATCTGCCGCACCGTACACCGCCGCCACCTACCTACACTTATTAACCCCTAATCTTCCACCCCCAACGTCGCTGCCACTATACTAAAGTTATTAACCCCTAAGTCTAACCCTAATTCTAACACCCCCTAACTTGAACATAATTAAAATAAATCTAAATAAAAATTACAATTAATACCTAAATAATTCCTATTTAAAACTAAATACATACTTACCTGTAAAATAAACCCTAACGCCTAGATTATGAGTTTTTGTCTGTAAGGCTGTGCGGGGCTAACAAGCCTTTTTTTCTTACCGCTCACTTAAGCCAACGCTGGTATTACGAGTTTTCTGCAAGCCAGCGTTAGCCTCAGAAAAGTGAGCATTGAGCAAAATTTAGCTCCACATCTCACCTCAATACCAGCGTTGCTTACGGTAGCGGTAAGCTGGCAACACATGCTCGTGCACTATTTCCCCATAGGAAACAATGGGGCTGAGCTGGCTGAAAAAAAAACCTAACACCTGCAAAAAAGCAGCGTTCAGCTCCTAACGCAGCCCCATTGTTTCCTATGGGGAAATAAAATTTATGTCTACACCTAACCTATGGGAAAAACTTTTCTAAGTCTACACCTAACACCCTAACATGAACCCGAGTCTAAACACCCCTAATCTTACACTTATTAACCCCTAATCTGCCGTCCCCGCTATCGCTGATACCTACATTATATTATTAACCCCTAATCTGCCGCTCCGGACACCGCCGCCACCTACATTATACTTATGAACCCCTAATCTACTGCCCCCAACATCGCCGACACCTACATTATAGTTATTAACCCTTAATCTGCCGCCACCAACGTCGCCGCCACTATAATAAATTTATTAACCCCTAAACCTAAGTCGAACCCTAACCCTAACCCCCCCCCTAACTTAAATATAATTTAAATACATCTAAATAAATTTACTACAATTAAATAAATTATTTCTATTTAAAACTAAATACTTACCTATAAAATAAACCCTAGAGGGCGGAGCCTGACCGGAGAAGGAGATGGACGCGGCTGAAGCTCAGGGACTGAGAGCAGAGGGGAATGCCATAACTCCAGTAATTCTAAAGTTAAAGGGCAGATGATTAGCTGAGAGAGGAGGGGAAGACAGCGGCTTGCCATGGGTCATTGGTTACCGGGTGGAGGAGAACTACATAAGCCACCGACAGCTGAGATTGAAACGAGGGCGGGAAAACCCGCCATCTTGAGAGGATCGCATCGGCTGCAAAGGATCAAAATCGCAGCATACTCTGCCCAGAGCCGAGAGACACCGAAAGTATAGCGATCCAGATTAAGGGTCATTTTTACATCCACCTCGTTGAGTCTGGTAGGAAAGCGTTTTAATTTATGTCATAAAGACGCTACCAGTCAGGGGGTGAAGTTCCTTCTTACGCCGTAAGATAACCTGGTGTATTAAAAGGCCCCTACCCTCAGAACACAGTATAGCAACATCTCCAGAGACATTATACAAATAATAACTCATGTTTGGGGGGAGCTCCACGCCTGTTTCATAGGGGTATTAGCTGCCTTTGCTTAAGCTTCTGGTGGAGTTTTTTTTTTGTATTCTCTTTCATACATTTTGGGCCCTTATAACAAGACCTAGGAAAGAGGCTCTGATACAAAGAAAGAAAGAAAAGAGGGAGACATTCACAGCCTTTCTACGCAAGCACTCCTTTCTTTTTGTCTCCTTAGCTGAAGGCCTGATCAGATATTTAGGCACAGAGGAGCTTAGACTAGCCCTGCAATTTAACTATTAACCTGACTGGGGGTCTGCACTGTGGATCCTAGGTGCGGTATTGAGTGTTTATAAGTGTAGGAGCTGCAGCACAGCAGGCCTCATTCATTACAACCATAACAGTACTGGCCTTTCTGCATACATGTGATCAGTGAGGTCTGCATTAGAAGCCTAAGTAGAGATTCCTGACCCAGATCTTTTATTCTCCCACTAAAAATAAGGAAGGGAAGGAAGACAGGAGGTAGAGGGAAAGGAAGATAATATGAACTCTAGAAGGCTATCTAAAATGGAGAAGCTTGGTGGAAAAAACTCCTCAGTCCACACATTTTTTAAACCATCACAAGGAGACAGGAACATAGAAGAGAGTACTGAGCCAGTGGTAGAAAATGAGCTTACTCTGAAGACACCAGACCTTTCAGGAGATAATACTCCACTGACCAGATCTGACATCCTCTATCTTGTGTCTAAGCAAGATATAACAGCTAATTTTGACAAATTGTGGACAAAAATCGACACCATGTATACCTCTGTGACCGCCAGCTTAAACGATATTAAAAAAGATATCTCTGATTTGGGCATGAGGGTGGAGTCTTTAGAACATAATAGGGACAATCTTGTTGAAGATATGGAAATGACGGTCCAACAGGTGTCTGAGCAAAAACAAACAGTCACGGAATTACTTGACAAACTGGAAGACATGGAAAATCGCAGCAGGCGGTGTAATATCCATCTAAAAGGTATCCCTGAATCTATCAAAACTGAAGATTTACCCTCTTATTTGCACAAGTTGTTCTGTGCTATCAAAGGCGTGGACCCCTCTACAGAAATAGAAATCGAAAGGGCTCATAGAGCACTAAAGCCCAAGCCTAGGGCAGACCTCCCTCCTAGGGATCTGATAGTTGCATTTCTACATTTTCCAGAAAAAGATAAAATAAACGACGTTTAAATTTCAAGGCAATGTGGTACACTTTTTCCAAGATCTAAGTACAAGGACATTACAAAGAAGAGGTGCTTTGCGACCCCTGACCTCCTTACTTCGGAAACATCAAATTCAATATAGATGGGGCTATCCCTTTGCTTTACACATCACCAAAGATAACAAGCTTCTGACTCTCAGAGATGCTGAAGGGATCCCAGACATATGTTCAGCATTGAATTTAGAGGTTCCAACCATCCCAGAAAATGCACACCTAGTGACAACAAGTAGACCTCAAAACATTACCTTGAAAACACAAAGGCCTCAGTGGACTAGAATCTCGAGTAGGGGGCGAAGAAATAAATGAAGGACTATAGCTTGTGAATTGAATATGTTGTCCCTTTCCTCTCTAGGTTTTTCTTCTTTCCCCTTGTAAGGGGACTACCCGCAGAGAAGAGTTGGTGGAGAGTAAGAGAGACTACCAGATACGAATTGGAGAATGAGTTGTACTTAAGTTTGTATATTTTTCTGACCCCCCGTCAGTTGTGTTTAGTTTATTTAAGTGCAAAAAGGGTCCTTGGGGGGGGGGGTCTTCCCCTGGGCTTGCCCCTATTTTGAAGATTTAGAGTAGTTAATGGTTATTTTGCTACCGCAGATATAATCCCTTGTTAATTAATCAATCAATGTCTAAACCTAATATTACATTAATATCCCACAATACTAGAGGCTTAAACTCTGACTCTAAAAGAAGGAAAGCACTAGCTCAGTATCTACGGCTAGGAGCAAATGTAGTTTTTCTGCAAGAAACTCATTTCCCATCCCACCATATTCCGAAATTTTGGGCAAGACAGTTCCCCACCCATTATCATGCCACTACAGACAGCAAAAAAAGAGGAGTGTCCATCCTGTTTCACAACTCCTTAAACTTCCATCCTACTAATACCATTATAGACAAGGAAGAGAGATATCTAATAATCAAAGGTCTTATTAACGTGGTAGAGGTGGTGTTTTGCAATGTGTACGCCCCTAATGAGAAACAAGACCAATTTTTTCACGAGGTGTCTCACCTCCTGACGGACTGGGACTCGACTAGAGTCTTTATGGCCGGAGACTTTAACGTCTCTCTTTTTACAAACCGACCTCTCATACATACACGCAACTTAGGCCTACAAAATAGGACCAATAAGAAAATAAAATCCATTCTAAGTAGTTTAGAGGGCCATAACTTAATAGACACTTGGACAGCCTTGTACGGCAACACCTCAGATCATACTTTTTTCTCAGATGCACACCGAAAGTATTATAAATTATACTATATTTTCCTGAGCCAGATATTGATAGCTAATCTGGTGTCCTCTTCTATATTCCCATGTGTGTGGTCTGACCACTCTATTATACAAATTCAAATAACGGGCCTTCACCCAATAAATTCTATTAGAAGCTGGAAATATGACCCCACAGTCCTGAAAAATCCAAATCACACAGAATATATTCTTCAACAAATGCTAGAATACTGGCAGATCAACACTGAGTCAGCGTCTAATCCAATCCAAGTGTGGGCAGCACACAAATCAGTGTTAAGGGGTCTCTTGATTCAACTGAAAGCCCAGTCTAGGCGTAAAGCGAAAACGCTATACAACTCTCTCCAACAGGAAAACGCACAATTAGAGACACAACATAAATTGACCAACTCAGCTAGAATATATAAGACGTTGCTAGACAGGAGACAGAAATTAGACAAGCTACTAAATGAACAGTCACTTAGAGCTGGAGTGAGACTCCAATCAAAATATTTCATATACACCAAAAAACACGATAGGTACCTAGCCAATAAATTTAGGGACAGACCAAAAGATATATCTATACCCTTTCTTCGCACATCTTCAGGGACAACCACGTCACACCCAGAGAAAATTGTTAATACCTTTGCAGAATATTACAGCTTACTATACAATGGTAAAAGGGTAGAGAAATCAGACGCGACTAAGAGATTGCTGAATGATTTTCTAGTAGAAGCTAGTCTCCCCCAAATTAACCAGCAAGAACTAGACTCGTTGACATCAGAGGTATCAGCTATGGAGATACATAAAGTGATTAAGGAGTTAAAACCGGGAAAGGCGGCAGGCCCAGACGGCTTCCCAGGGGACTACTACAAATTGTTTAATTCTTCCCTGGTGCCACATCTAGTTAAGTTCTGCAACTATATTTTACAAGGCCTCCCCATCCCCTCAGAACTATTAGAAGCTAAAATTATAGTCATTCCCAAACCAGGAAGAAATAGAGAACTATGTCAAAATTACAGACCTATTTCTTTAATAAATTAAGATTTTAAAATATTTACAAAACTGTTAGCTAATCAACTAAAAGATTTACTTCAAACTAATTCACCCTGATCAGGTCGGATTTATTAAAAACAGGGAAGCCCCCGATAATATTAGAAGAATGATTTCTTTGATAGATTACTTACACAAGACAAAGACGCCTTCTCTGCTCCTTGCATTGGATGCAGAGAAGGCGTTTGACAGAGTAGACTGGGACTATATGCAGGCTGTACTGTCCAAAATGGGCTTCAAGGGATCATTTCTTGTGGCAATCAGAAGTATTTACTCTAATCCCACTGCGCGTGTCAGGGCTATGGGACACCAATCAGATAAATTTGTGATTCTCAATGGTACGCGCCAGGGCTGTCCATTGCCTCCACTTCTTTTTGCACTTTGTATAGAGCCCCTGGCCCAACACATTAGAAATTCAATAGATATTACAGGCATCAAAATTCACCGCTCGGAATATAAGCTCACTCTCTTTGCGATCGACATTCTGCTCTCCTTGACTAGACCTTTAATTATATTACCCAATTTGTATAACATTCTTAAAGTATTCTCTCAAATATCAGGTTACAAAGTAAATCTAGAAAAATATCAGGCTATGCCATTAGCTCTTCCAGACCATAGCACAAAATTAATAGAATTAAATTTTGAATTTAAATAGGTCACACACACCCTTAAATATCTAGGAATTAATCTGGCGCAACATTCATCTGAGTTATACCGTGCAAACTATCCCCCAATGTTTAAGACTATCAGGCGGGATCTGGTGAGATGGAGCAAGTTAGGGTTTTCATGGCTTGGTCGTTTATCTGCAGTAAATATGACGATACTTCCGCGGCTGCTCTATCTTTTTCGGGCCCTCCCAATAGTTATCCCTAGGGGAGACTTGGACGACCTCCAAAACCGCATTAATGGTTTCATTAGGGGTAAGACAAAAGCTAGGATTGCGAAAGCCATTTTAACTAGACATAGACAACAGGGAGGAGTAGGGATCCCGAACATCAGACACTACTTCCAGGCCGCCAGATTGGCACAAACTACTCTCATAAACAAATTAGAGGACGATATAAGGTGGACAACTCTAGAAGCAGATATATCTGACATTTACCACCAGGAATTGATTATCTGGCAACCACACACCATTAAATTAAGCGAACACCTTAGGCCACCGATTACCGACTTTACGATCAAAACTTGGTCTAGGATTACCTCATCCTTAAAACTTCTACCCAAATACTCAACTAAGACTCCACTCAAATGTATAGTCCCATCAAGCCAAGCCATGATGATAGCAAAATGGGAGAATAGGGGTCTCTATAGGATCGCAGACTTTTTAGATAGGGGTAAACCGATAACCTATAACCAACTACAAGACAAACTTAACCTGATTAAGCTTCAGTGGTTCTTATACCTTCAAATCTTCTCAACTCTCCAACATTTTTTATCACAGGTAGGAGATACATCACCTAATACGTTAGAAAAATTATGTAGCACCACTATCAGGGCTAGGGGAACCATTACACAAATATACCAAACAATTCAGGCTGCTTCATTTACCACTAAATCTCCATTACAACTTAAGTGGGAATCAGATCTAGAGCTAGAGTTAGACTCCAAGACCTGGAATGAGGTGCTGTTTGATTCACGAAAAGGGTTACTAAGTGCAGATATGGTAGAAAACTGTATCAAAACTAGCTTTAGGTGGTATCTCACACCACTGATAACAGCTCACTCGACCAACAACGGCTCCAACCTGTGTTACAGGGGCTGTGGTCAGATCAGCTCATATAGACACATGTGGTGGGATTGTCCAATCGTGCAGTGGGTTTGGAAGGGACTTTCACAGTTCCTTAGCTCGGTCCTGAATAGCCACATAATATTAACTATGGGTCAAGCACTTTTACACTTCAGATTTAAGAAATTTAATAACCATATTAATCAATTCATAAGGATCACTGCACGGCCACAAGGATCTGCATAGCCCGATACTGGAAAGTGGGAGGCCCAACATGGGATGCAATAGTAGGCAAAATCAGACACTACCACGACATGTCAGCGCAGGCAGCAATTTTACAAGATAGGCAAGAAGCTTTTCAGAAAATCTGGTATTACTGGATTATATATGACTCAATTAGTCTCAGAAAATCGTGAGGTGGTATAGTCTTATACTGATAGACATTAAGTCAGGAGTGATTAGTGGCTAGGTTCCTCTACTAAGGGTATGATAACCTATAAAGCTGTGCCAAGGTCTGAGGGTAATTCTCCATTTTCTTCGGCTCCTTTATGGGAGATTTCTTCTTCCTTTTTTCTTTTCTTTCTTTTTTTCCTTCTTAGATGTCTTACAGTCCCATATTAAAGTCTTTAAAGCGACCTTTGATAAGTTAACATCCACGATTCGTGGACATAATTTGTTCCTTGTATGTCTTTTAGATAACATAACCAGATGTTCATTTATTTCCTTTGTCAGAGCACTGTAATGCATCTTCAATTTTTGTAAATTATTGTTTTTTACTTTAATTTTATGATTTCATGTTCCAGACTATAAATTGAACTGAAACTCAATAAAAATTATTTCATCATAAAATAAACCCTAAGCTAGCTACAATATAACTAATAGTTACATTGTAGCTATCTTAGGATTTATATTTATTTTACAGGCAACATTGTATTTATTTTAACTAGGTATAATAGTTATTACATAGTTATTAACTATTTAGTTAATAAGTTACAATTACATCTAACACTACACTATAATTAAACTAATTACCTAAACTATCTACAATTAATTACAATTAAATTAAATAAACTAAATTAAGAAAAAAAAAACAAAATTACAAGAATTTTAAACTAATTACACTTAATCTAATCCCCTTAATAAAATAAAAAAGCCCCCCAAAATAATAAAATTCCCTACCCTATACTAAATTACAAATAGCCCTTAAAAGGGCCTTTTGCGGGGCATTGCCCCAAAGTAATCAGCTCTTTCACCTGTAAAAAAAATTACAATACCCCCCCAACATTAAAACCCACCACCCACACACCCAACCCTACTCTAAAACCCACCCAATCCCCCCTTAAAAAAAACTAACACTACCCCCTTGAAGATCACCCTACCTTGAGACGTCTTCACCCAGCCGGGCACAAGTGGTCCTCCACCTCCAGAGGGTCCGAAGTCTTCATCCAATCCGGCCAGAAGAGGACCTCCAGACCGGCAGAAGTCTTCATCCAGACTGCATCTTCTATCTTCATCCTTCCGGAGCGGAGCGGGTCCATCATCATTAAGACATCCGTCACGGAGCATCCTCTTCATCCGACGGCCGACGACTGAGTGACTGGTCCTTTAAGTGACCTCATCCAAGATGGCGTCCCTTGAATTCCGATTGGTTGATAGAATCCTATCAGCCAATCGGAATTAAGGTAGGAAAAATCCTATTGGCTGATGCAATCAGCCAATAGGATTGACCTTGCATTCTATTGGCTGATTGGAACAGCCAAAAGAATGTGAGCTCAATCCTATTGGCTGATTGGATCAGTCAATTGGATTGAATTTACTGTTGGGGGGTTGTTTGTATTTTTTTTTACAGGTAAAAGAGCTGATTTCTTTGGGGCAATGCCCCTCAAAAGGCCCTTTTAAGGGCTATTGGCAGTTTAGTTTAAGCTAGGGTTTTTTATTTTGTGGGGGGGGCTTTTTTATTTTGATAGGGATATTAGATTAGATGTAATTAGTTTAAATATTTGATAATTTCTTTTTTTATTTTGTGTAATTTAGTGTTGTTTTTTTATTATTTAGTTAATTGGATTTAATTAATGTAATTTATTTAATTGTAGTGTAAGGTTAGGTGTTAGTGTAGCTCAGGTTAGGTTTTATTGTTTTTTTTAGCTAGGTAGTTAGTAAATAGTTAATAACTATTTAGTAACTAGTCTACCTAGTTAAAATAAATACAAACTTTCCTGTAAAATAAAAATAAAACCTAAGATAGATACAATGTAACTATTAGTTATATTGTAGCTAGCTTATGGTCTATTTTATAGGTAAGTATTTAGTTTTAAATAGGAATTATTTAGTTAATGTTAGTAATTTTCTTTTAGATTTATTTTAATTAATTATATTAAAGTTAGTGGGTGTTAGGGTTACACTTATGGTTAGGTTTAGGGGTTTATAACTTAGTATAGTGGCGGCGATTTTGGGGGCAGCAGATTAGGGGTTAATAATATTTAACTAGTGTTTGCGATGCGGGAGTACAGCGGTTTAGGGGTTAATAATTTTATTTTAGTGTTTACGATGCGGGAGGGCCTCGGTTTAGGGGTTAATAGATAGTTTATGGGTGTTAGTGTACTTTTTAGCACTTTAGTTATGAGTTTTATGTTACGGCTTTGTAACATAAAAGCCATAACTACTGACTTTCAGTTTACGGTACAGATCTTGTAGTTATAGGCTGTACCGCTCACTTTTTGGCCAGGCAGGCAAACCCGTAATACCGGCGCTATGTAAGTCCCATTGAAATTTTTTTTTTTGAAAGCTGCGATATTTAGGTTGCATTACGGCCAAAAAAGTATGCGGTACAGAGATACCTACAACACCTGTAATACCAGCAGTAGTGAAAAAGCAGCATTATGAGGCTTTTTCGCTCATAACGCAAAACTCGTAATCTAACCGTATGTTAATTGTAAAAATGTCAATTAAACAATGCTAAAACTAAAAATTTGCATTGTACACAACTAATCCACAGGATATTAATTTATAGCAAGGGGAAGTTTCTATGTAAGTGAATTATATATCTATGCATGTTTGTTGAATATTATTTTCTTTATTTCAAATGGTCGTGGCATTGATCAATGGTTTAAAAAATAATATTAGCTATAGGCAAAAAATGCTTGCAAGAAAAATTCAACTTACATTTTTGTATTTAAAATATCTTCATCAAATCAAATTTTGACAGCTTTACACCTTATCTGTGTTCTATAAGACTTAATATTTGAATTTTCTAAACATTTGAATGTTGATTCTCATAGTTATGTATTAAAGGCACTGATTCAGTCAACACTTACTCGTATTCAATATTAAAAATTGCGTTAGTATATTAGCCAAATATCATAATTTCAATCCATATGAAAACATACAGCTAAATTCAGTATTTTATTTTTAAAACAATATCTAATTTTTGATCACATTAAATTCTAACATATCAAAAAAATAAATATTTAAGTGTAATCTGAGAGATACTTATGCAACAATCATAGCTATCCCCATATTTATTTTGAACATTCATTTAGATTCACTGTTTGTTAATATACAGTAATTGTTTAAAGACCACATACAGATCATTTTTTAAATTAAATGTACAAGTGTAGTTATACTTTTTAGCAAAATGTTTCTTTATGGACAAGTTTAGAGTTGTGAACACAACTCTATTTTTATTTTTCCTTTAACATCTACACCCATCGCTAAAGAGAAAAGTCATCAACCATTCATTATTCAGCTATTCGTACTTCACATGGGTATAAAAGTAACAATTAATATCACATTATTGCAAAAATAGAGAAATGAATAACCACAAGGTAGATAAGAGAACGGTGTGCACAGAGCAAAATGCATTCCCTTCTGTTCTCCTGTCAATGTATTTCAACGTTCCACCCACTGAGTCGCTGATTGATAGTCATCAGAAGCTGTCAAACCTCTTAAGAAACAGTAGAATATAAAAGATTGGCAAAAAATAGAATTAGAATTGAATTTTTTTTTTCTTCAAAGACAATTGACAGACATCTTTGATCTAGTCTGTACCTAAGTGGAGCTTTGAAGTACATTTGAAATTCCCAACCTAATTGGGCACCAAAGTTCATTACAATTCTCGGGATGATTTACTTGGCTCTTTTCAGCTAATGTTGATTCTATCTGGATTTTGATGCAATGACTTTCCCACAGGCGCTCAGACCTTCTGAATGGAAACTATTATTTTTGATTTCCAAATAGATTTCATCTGAAGTGTTTTTTTTGTTCTGTATATATATAAAAAGCATTTAAATGAGATATCATGCAAGTTATCTTTTAATGCTACACTGCCATGGGCTAAGCAAAGGATGCTGGGATTTTGTTCACCACTATAACTTATTTAATAACTTTATATACTAAATATACAGCTTTCTTAAAAAAAACAAAAAAAAAACAGTTTCACACTTAACACATAGTCATTTAATATTTAATTAAATTATTGATTAAATGCTATGAAAACTAAGCTATCTTATTAGTTTAACTCTGCAAACATTTAAGCGTTAAGTAAATTATTGAATTATCAATTACATTCTACTGAATATTAAGATATTGTATTATTTTATAGTTACATTTTAAACAATCATTCTATGTAAAACACTTATTTGTAATTAATTATAGCTTTTGAATGGACACATGAATGTAGAGTTTGAACTATATTGTTTTCAGTATTGTTTGAGCTATTAAGATGTACATTTTGTCTTATTTAGTTGCTCTACCGATTGGTCTGGCTAATGATCTTAGAATTTTCACAAAGATTCTAGAAACTCTGTTATCTGTCATCAGGGCTCAGGGCATACCAGAAGTTCCAT
This sequence comes from Bombina bombina, assembly GCF_027579735.1. Classification (NCBI taxonomy): domain Eukaryota; kingdom Metazoa; phylum Chordata; class Amphibia; order Anura; family Bombinatoridae; genus Bombina; species Bombina bombina. The sequence goes on from NC_069505.1 coordinate 70,969,441, forward strand.
ACCTGGATGCTATCCTTGTTCAGGCTCCATCTTTACCTACTGAAATCTTTCTTTCCAACATGCTTCTGTCATTTCTTCAACAGCATGATTGGAGAATAAATGTTCCAAAGATTTCTCTAACTCTTAAGATCAGAGTATCTGTTTTAGCTGTTATCATAGATTCAGTTTCAATGACTCATTGTTTTGTTTGCTCAGTTTCACACAAGACCTTTTAAGCTTTGCATATTAGATCAATGATGCAAAATTACAATCTGCTTTCTCAATAGATTCTGTTGGATCCTTTCACAAGACCTTCTATTTTGTGGTGGACAAATCACCAGTCCATCTCTCTAAGGGAGTCTTTTCTTTGTTCCATTCGGGACAGTAGTGACAGATGCAAGTCTTTCAAGGTGGGGTTGCAGTGTGGCAATCCAGGAGAGAGTAGGGAGTTTAGTTACCTCAGAAAGTGAGGTTACCTATAAAGGTGTTGAAGCTCTGTGCAATCTTCAAGGCTCTCCAGAGCTAGCCCCTTCTAAAGGTAGAGTCTCATTTTCGATTTCATTCAGATTTTACAGCTGTGGGATATATCTATTATAAGGGAGGAACACACAGTTCTCAAGCAATGAAAGAGGTGTCTTGAATACTCCAATGAGCAGAAATTATGTCAGCCTCCAATCCCTTCATCCAGAGGAGTGGGGGTCTATTTAAGAAGCAGCGTATGCTGCCTCCGACCCACTCCGCTTCAGTTCTGGCTGAAGCGGAAGTTAAGAAGCAGCGATCCTAAGACCACTGCTCCTTAACTTGTCTGAGGTGGCGGAGCGAATACGATCAGGCTGATTGACACCCCCTGCTAGCGGCTGATTGGCCGCGAATCTGCAGGGGGTGGTATTGCACCAGCAGTTCACATGAACTGCTGGTGCAATGATAAATGCTGACAGTGTATGCTGTCGACATTTATCGATGTGCGGTGGACATGATCTGCTATATCGGATCATGTCCATCCACACATTAATAAATGAATCCCATGGTCTCTTCATTCAGATGTCTTCAGTCAGATAGTCCAGAGATTGGGCCATCAGGTGATAGACCTAATGGTCTCTCGATTAAACAGCACATAGATATTTTGTGAGGTCCAGGGACCTTCAAGCAGAGCTTGTAGATGCTCTAGCAGTTCCCTGGTCCTTTTCTATATTTTCTCCTACTGTTCTTCTTCCAAGAGTGATAGCTTGAATAAAGTAGGAACTGTCATCAAGGATTGTTATAGCTCCAGCTTGGCCTGGCAGAACTTGGTTTGTGGACTTAATGCAAATGTCCAGTTCTCCTCCATGGTCTATTCCCCACTACCTTCTGTCTCAAGGTTCATTGTATCATAAAGATCTTGAATCTGTCAACTTGACGACTTGTAGATCGAACACATAATTTTGAAACAGCATGGTTTTTCAGGTTCGGCGTTAAATATTTTAATAGAAGCTAGAAACCCAGTTATGAGAAAAAATTATCAGTAGATCTTGAAAGTTTTCCTTTCTTAGTGTGAAAGTCCCAATTTTACTTTGCATTCTTTCAGAATTCCTAGAATTCTTTATTTTTTGCAAGAGGGTTTGGACAAGGGTCTGTCTGCCAGTTCTCTTAAAGCAGGGGTCAGCAACCTTGGGCCCTCAGATGTTTTGGAACTACATTTCCCATGATGCTCACAAAGTCTAAAGAGTGTCTCAGCATCATGGGAAATGTACATCTGGGGGCCCAAGGTTGCTGGCCTCTGCTCTAAAGGGTCAGATTTCAGCTATTTCAGTTTTGTTCCACAAAAAGATTGCTAAACTTCATGATGTCCAAAATTTTGGTCAGGCCTTAGTCATATTACAACCTGTTATAAAACCGTTCTCTCCTCCTTTGAAACTCAATTTAGTTCTTAGAGTTTTACTGTCTTCTCCATTTGAACCTATGCATTCTCTTGACATTCAGTTACTGTTATCTAAAGTTTTGTTTTTCTTTGCCATTTCTTCGGCTAGAAAAATATCTGAGCTTTCTTGTGATCCTCCCTATCTAGCTTTCCATCAGGATAAGGTCTTAAGAACTAAATTTCATTTTTTACTAAAAGTAGTTTCTTCTGACAACTTTAGTTGGGATATTTTAGTTCATTCTCTTTGTCCTAATCCTCAAAATTCCAAAGAAAGACTTTAACATAATTTGGAAGTAACTTGTTTTCTGGAGTTTTCTCTTTAGGCTACAAAATAATTTAGACAATTGTTTAGTTTAATTTTAAATTTTTTTAGGTCCATGATATGGTCGAAAGGCTTCTGCCGTTACTCTAGCTTTGTGTCTAAAAAATGTATTCCGTAAACTTACTTGGTGGCGGTGAAGTCGCCTCCAAAATGTATTACTGCCCATTGCACCAAATCAGTTTCTACTTCCTGGGCTTTTAAAAATAATGTTTTTGCAAGGAGGCAACATGGTCACACCTACATACTTTTAGAAAATACTACCACTCTGATGTTTTTGCTTCTTTGGAAGCTGCTTTTGATAAGAAAGTCCACCCTGCAGTGGTGTTTGTAAATTAGGTGCCTGCCTGACTTCCTTTTTTCAAAACCTTATTTATCCTGCCCTTTCGTGGACTCCAAAGCTTGGGTATTATTTTCAAAGAGTAATGGACTTGTGTACTCTCATCACTTTACAAAAGAAAACAGAATTTATGCTTACCTTATGAATTCCTTTCAAGATGGGGAGAGTCCACAAGGCCCTTCCAATTTTATTTGTAATTTTGATGGTGGCAGTTCTATATTTGCACCTCATTTTCCTGCTTCTGTCCTTTCCTATCTTTTTCTGGAATAATCTTGGAGTTTTGGGAAATCTTTGCCTCCTCCTAGTGGCCAGGAGTTGAATCCCAGAAGAAATGGACTTGTGGACTCTCATCACCTCATCAGGTAAGCATAAATTCTATTTTATTTTTATTGGATATGAGTATATCTGAGATGTATAGTTTTGGTCACTAGCTTGACCAGATAGACAGACAAACAGACAAATTGACTGACTCAGTGTGTAAATTAAAATCCAATACATTGTATATATGACACAGAATAGGAAAGTTATTTACACAAGGAATGTATTAGTCTGACCATCACACTAACTGGAGGATCAGTAATATTAATTTATTGATGCATGCCTTTTTGTGTCATTTAAACACAAACAACTCTTTATTAAAGGTATAACACCTGCTTCTCTACATGACAGCAATTCTTTTTGCAGTTTCTAATTTTAAAATAAGCGCCCAGGCGTAGAGCAACTTGTTGCTGAGGTGAACTTCACAATTTCAGATCCCCTACAGTATGTTTGTATTTTTCATTATTTTTTTATTTTTTTTCAAATATTTATTAGTAAGGCTGGGAATGAAAAATCCTAAACCTATAATGTATTTTTCAATTCCTGGATTCATCTATTTCTTAATTGAAATCTTCCTGAAACAATTTAGAAGCTTGAAAACAGAGTTTATAATTTGATTATCGTTAACATTACATTTCCATAAAGAGACAACTGGAACCAGGAATTTTCCTGTTTTTGCATTTGAGTAACAACGTAAACTTTGGAATGAATGTCATTTTTGTGCCATTTAATATGTTTTATGATGTGTTTTTTAGGCATTGTGTTTCCACAATCCTCAGTGATCACTAGCCCAGAGATATTTTTTGACTAGATTTTAATAAACTGTTTTCCAATACTATGCCATAGTTAGCTGGTTTCTTTACAAAGTAACAAAATAATATAGTTAATAAATCATTTTACTCATTAAATATCAAAGCAACATTTGATATGTTTAATGCATAGCTTTCATTAATGATTACATTGTTCTAAAATGAATGCTAATTATGAACAAGAGTCAAATGTATTAGTATACATCACCTCACTGACGAGGCCCATAGAAGGCTGAAATGATTGTCTGGGGTTGCCTTGTTCTTTGTTCAGAGGAGAATTGGCTGGCATTTTCGTGCTGGACTAACCTTACTAGGCGAAATCAGACTGATATACTTCACGAAAGTTCATCTCTCCTAAGTGGTAACTCGCCATAAAACAAGCGACTGAGTAGGAATGGGCGAACATTTTGCAACATTCAAAAAATGAAACTAATTTTCACACATTCGTTTGTTTCGAATTTTGAATGCTTGTACAACATTCTAACATTCATTTAATGCAGCGGTTCCCAACCTTTTTTCTCTCCCGTACCCCTTGATTAGGCTTTTTTTTATTAGTACCCCTCTCTTCATTACCCCCCATCCCTCAAAATAAAGGAAGCACTTTTTCTATAGGGGAGGTAAGCTATACCTGAATGGCATACGACTGTACGTGTATCAACAGGATTAAAGCTCAGATCTCATTCTCAGGAGGAGCCCTGCTGTGTGGCTGGCGCCCCTGGCAGCTGCCTGTTTGCCCCTAAACATGGTCCTGGGGGAGGAGTCAAAGTGCAATGATCATAAAAATAAATATTTAAATTTGTGAGATCAGATCGATATAAACCGCCCAGCCACTATGGCCGTTTTTAGTTGGAAGTGAAGCAATCTGAATCCAGCAAGCATTAGCAGCAGTAAGACAAAGGAATTACGGCAGCAACAAGCAGAGAAAAAGTAGATTAAAAGTAAAATACTTTATTTGAACATATGTTAAAAAGCCAATTTGGCAAAAAGTACAAGGGTAGCAGTTGAAAAAACCCTCCTTACATGTTTCGTGCCTATGCTCGGCACTTAATCATAGGAGTGTGATGTGATAGTACAACCCCGGCTATTTAAAGGGGAAGTACCCAATGATGGTAAAGCTATAGAAACACCTGTGGAAAATAGTGTTAAAACTGCTTGCCCTCACCTGCACTATCAATGAACACAGAAAAGTATATTACATTTGAAAAAACGTATATATATATATATATATGTATTTAGGCTTAAATACTTTTTGAAATGTACCAATACACATATTTAACCAACACTTCCAACGCAATATTATGTCTTTATAAATGCTGATTCAGAGTCTGCTCCTGCAGCAGAACTATGCTTATTGTATGTATTAGATATATCCAATGACTATAAAAAGGATGGGAAAATGTACTCAGATTTTCTTATTAATGTTTTTTGACTTAATCCATTATTTATGCATTCCTTGTTGGGCTAGGTATATAATATTTAATATTTGATAATGAATATAAATGGAATATCTATCCCAAATTCAATATTTCAGAAAAAATAAATACATTTCTATATACACTATTAAGCAATGGACCTGATCAAAATTCTTGTGAAATAAAACTTAAATAGAAGGGCAAAAGGATTTTTTATATATATATATATGAAAAATATTTAATATATCAATTATTCCACATAATAAGACATATCCCATTCCCTATTCAAACCCTGTGGTGCTATTGTTTTAAGTTTATATATCCAAATGTAATATACTTTTCTGTGTTCATTGATAGTGCAGGTGAGGGTAAGCAGTTTTAACACTATTTTCCACAGGTGTTTCTATAGCTTTACCATCATTGGGTACTTCCCCTTTAAATAGCCGGGGTTGTACTATCACATCACACTCCTATGATTAAGTGCCGAGCATAGGCACGAAACATGTAAGGAGGGTTTTTTCAACTGCTACCCTTGTACTTTTTGCCAAATTGGCTTTTTAACATATGTTCAAATAAAGTATTTTACTTTTAATCTACTTTTTCTCTGCTTGTTGCTGCCGTAATTCCTTTGTCTTTTTGCATTACAAGCAGCGGAACCGGCTGCTAACAGCGGCGTGCACCCCCAGTGCTCCACTACAATTTTTCCCACTTACTTCCGGTTGAGCTAGAAACCGGTTCAGGGCCTGAAGCGGTACGCCGGTCGTGACAGTTTCAGAGGAGTATTCCAGTAACCAGCTCGGTCCGAAATGAACAAATGGATTTGTAGTAAGTGAACTTTTTTGTCAAATAACTGCTTAACAGATATCGCTGAATTTATTGTTTAAAAGAAAGAAGAAAAAAACGGTTTTCTTGGTTATATTTGTATGCCTTTAATGTGCAGCAGGAGCGATGGCTCACATTTGATTGCACAACAAACAGGCTTTGTCTTTTATGGACTAACTTATCTAAGAAGATTGTTATTAACATAAGCACAAAACAGCACATTACAAAAAGCAGTTTTATTTTTCACTTATATGTGGGCTAATAGTGGAGCACTTCCAATAGGGGCATAGCAGAGTTAATACAGGGTATTGCAGCAGAGTTTTTGGTTTTAACCCTCACACAGCACTATCTATCAATATGGAAAATGAGGGTGCAAGCTCTCACAAATCATTTTTCAATGTACAACACCGCCAAAGTTTCTTTGATACCATCTTTAATACTGCTGAACACTCTGGAGGGGGTCAGAGTGATATAAAGAGTCAATTTATCAAATTAGAGAGACTTTTATTAACAGATCTCAGATTAATGTGGGATGTTGTTTCTTTCAATCACTACATTAAAGCTACAAGAGTACCAAGGGGTCTGAGAATCAAAAAATACCCCTCCTTTGACTTAGGAAATCCAGACCTACAGACAGAATGGAATGAAGCACTAACTAAGTGTTCACTCACACTTATGGACATTGTTATTAGAAGCAAAACCATAAAGAGAGACAATCTCAAATCTAAAATTGATAACATCAAAGTGGATCTGAAAACCTTGAAATCAGATACTAAATATGGAGAATTTAAAAGTAATCTAAAAGCGAAAATTGAAAAAACAGATGGGGAACTGGCACAGAGAAAAGGCAACAAATTCAACAGAGACATGGAGGACTACCTCAATAACAAGGTGTACAATTGGTCAAGATTTCAGAACAGACCAAGAAGAAGGTCCTTTCGGCCACAAGGAGGCAAAAAGAATCAAACATTATCCACAGAAAATGCTGAAGTTGTTATTCCAAAGCCAATCTTGAAGCACAAGTCTAAAAGAAAGGTTGCCTTCTCTTCAACTGATACTTCAGATCAGGAATCATATGTGTCTGATGGAAGTGGTTCCTCTGGGCCTGTGGGGCCAAGATCTCTCTATCCCCCCTCTTCACCATCTCTCTATTCTAACACTTCATCTTCTTCTAAATCTTCTAAGTCTATACTTCTTCCTTCCTACCCCCTCTTGTCGTTACAGGTCCTGAGTGACAGTGAAAGTGACACGGATGGGGAAGAAGATACAGCTGAACGTCCTAAAGTTAACGATAAAGACATATCAGCTGTCCCTTTAGGAGGCGCACAAGGAGGGCCGGCAGAAGAGTCAAGAAAGTCTCAAAGAAAATCACACAAGAAGGACTATCGGTATTAAATCTGTCCAAATTGGAAATCACAGAGGAAGAAACATCATTACTGAGCAAAGGAATGGGCTTTGCCCCTACTAACACCTTTTCAGCATTCAAAACTATCATTGACATTAACAAATTTGTTAGAAAATTGACATTAAAACGCTTTTTTAATTTGCAAAAGGAAGAATTAGATTTAGGAGCATGTGAGAATGATAATCCAGATTCAATGGTTGACCATAGAATTTTAGATGAGATGTGCTCGGGGACCCTAAAATTTGGCGACTGTATAACACTAAATGAATTGAAATCTCTAGAAGATAACTATGGTCCAGAGGACCGTGATATACAGCCGCCCAAGAGGGGGAAGTCTGAGTTCTATCCCACTAACTTTAGGGGGCCCATATATAAATATGTACCAGAGGAGAGTCCAGAAGGATTTGTTAGATTTAGAAATGCAGATAAAAACAAAGGGCACTTTTGGGAAACCAAACCTTACAAAAGCAGAATTTAAAGCACTACAAAAATTACAACAGAATGATAGTATTGTGATAAGAACATCTGATAAAGGTGGTAATGTAGTAGTCCTTGATAAAGACTACTACTGCAAGGAGGCTTACAGACAACTGTCAGACACTAAAACATACAGAAAGCTGGATAGAAACCCATCACAGATATTTAAGGCTAAATTACATTCTATAGTTGAACAGGGTATAGCTATCAATGTCTTCACTGAGGAACAGGTAAAAAATATGATACCGGATTATCCTTTAGTGCCTATATTCCATCATGTGCCTAAAACACATAAAAACATGACCTCTCCTCCAGGGAGACCTATCATTTCAGGCATTGGCTCTATGTTTGAGCCATTGTCTGAATGGGTAGATTCTATACTCCAGCCTTTGGTTAAAAGCCTTAACAGCTATCTACGTGATTCAACACATTTGTTGAAGTGTTTGGAACACATTGAATGGAATAAGGAGTTTAGATGGGTGGCTATTGATGCCACCTCTCTTTATTCAAGTATACCCCATGCACTAGGATTAAAAGCTATCAGATACTTCTTGGATACAGCCACACGTTACTCTTTAGAATTCAAATTATTCTTCTGTGAAATTATAGAATTTTTATTGAAACATAATTTCTTCATGTTCAATAATGAATATTACGTGCAGGTTTGCGGCACAGCGATGGGGGCAACATTTGCCCCCTCGTTTGCCAACCTGTATGTAGCATGGTGGGAAGATCTATACCTTTACACCTTGTCTAACCCATTTGCAAAGCACATTATCCAGTATATGCGATTCATAGATGATCTTATATTTATAGTGGAGGATAAACTTGAATTAAGCACTTTTTTGGAGTATGTAAATACTAACGACTTAAATCTTAGATTCACAGGTGAATTACAACAATATAAAATATGTTTCTTAGATTTAGAACTCATAGGTGATCCAGAAAGAGGTAAAATATTAACCGACACATACCGCAAACCAACAGCCGGAAACACCATACTCCATGCTAAATCCTGTCATCCCCCACATCTAATCAGATCAATTCCCAAAGCTCAGTATATCAGAATGAGAAGAAATACTAACTGTAATGAGAAATTTAATACACAATGTACTGATCTTACAAATAGATTAAAGCAGAGAGGATATTCGATGAAAATTCTTAATGAATCGCATGAGAAGATTAAGTATAAAACCCAAAGTGAAGTAATAACATCCAAGAAAAGAGCAGATCAGGATTTCAGCAAGGATAAAATTGTTTTTACTACTGAATATTCCAAACAATTTAATGAAATTTCAGCTATTCTTAAAAAACATCTGCATATATTAAAGGAAGATGAATCTTTGGGTAACATTTTTCAAACATGCAAATTTGTGTCCAAAAAGCCCCCTACACTGGGAACCAGGTTGGTCCCCAGTATGGTAAATACAACCAAAAGAAACAAACAGGGGAGTAACTGGATAAGAACCAAGGGGACATATAAATGTGGCACTAGACCATGCATTACATGTGAAGTCATAGAAAAAAGTGATACCTTTACTAGCTCAACAACACATGAAAGATATAATATGGAATTCTATGCAAATTGTAAGACAGAATTCGTGGTCTATCTAATAGAATGTTCTCTTTGCTCCCTACAATACATTGGTCAGACGACCAGGGAGCTCCGATCGCGAATTAGGGAACACATTAGGGACACGAAAAACTATAACAAAGATTCGGCGGTAGCAGTTCACTTCAATCAAACACATATGACTCACATAGCACATATTACTGTTAAAGTCATTGACAAGATTCAGTCACCCATCAGAGGGGGGAACAAACAAAAATTGTTGCTTAAACGTGAATTATTTTGGATACATAAACTTAAAACAATAGCACCACAGGGTTTGAATAGGGAATGGGATATGTCTTATTATGTGGAATAATTGATATATTAAATATTTTTCATATATATATATATAAAATCCTTTTGCCCTTCTATTTAAGTTTTATTTCACAAGAATTTTGATCAGGTCCATTGCTTAATAGTGTATATAGAAATGTATTTATTTTTTCTGAAATATTGAATTTGGGATAGATATTCCATTTATATTCATTATCAAATATTAAATATTATATACCTAGCCCAACAAGGAATGCATAAATAATGGATTAAGTCAAAAAACATTAATAAGAAAATCTGAGTACATTTTCCCATCCTTTTTATAGTCATTGGATATATCTAATACATACAATAAGCATAGTTCTGCTGCAGGAGCAGACTCTGAATCAGCATTTATAAAGACATAATATTGCGTTGGAAGTGTTGGTTAAATATGTGTATTGGTACATTTCAAAAAGTATTTAAGCCTAAATACATATATATATATACGTTTTTTCAAATGTAATATACTTTTCTGTGTTCATTGATAGTGCAGGTGAGGGTAAGCAGTTTTAACACTATTTTCCACAGGTGTTTCTATAGCTTTACCATTATTGGGTACTTCCCCTTTAAATAGCCGGGGTTGTACTATCACATCACACTCCTATGATTAAGTGCCGAGCATAGGCACGAAACATGTAAGGAGGGTTTTTTCAACTGCTACCCTTGTACTTTTTGCCAAATTGGCTTTTTAACATATGTTCAAATAAAGTATTCTACTTTTTCTCTGCTTGTTGCTGCCATAATTCCTTTGTCTTTTTGCATTACAAGCAGCGGAACCGGCTGCTAACAGCGGCGTGCACCCCCAGTGCTCCACTACAATTTTTCCCACTTACTTCCGGTTGAGCCAGAAGCCGGTTCAGGACCTGAAGCGGTACGCCGTTCGTGACATTAGCAGCAGTACTTTACTTTCCGGCACTGACTATAACTTATTTGGGGTTGTAGACATGCCTCACTTGTGTGACTCGCAACCTCCATAACTCTACTACAAGTGTACACGCAGCTATGCTGCTGCAGTGCCGCTTCTAACTGCGCACTCGCAATCAAAATTTTGTGCACGGGGGTGGGTGGGTGGAGCAGGAGGCTAAGCTGTCTAGTGACACAGGGTGATCATTAATATGTGGACTGGAGTCATCCACACCCAGTCCACATATTTCAGGTGCAGGGGCTCCCATCTGCCTATATGCCAGGCCAGGACTTCACTTGTCACTTTCCAGCTGAGCGCTCCTTCCTTCCACAGTTCCATGATGGTTATTAGTTGATGACCCATTGTGAGTGCCCCCCTGACCCTCTCCCACATCTTCTGCCATTACCAACAATATTTTCGTGTACCCCCAACCGGTCCACCAAGAACCCCGAGGGGTACACGTACCACATGTTGGGAACCGCTGGTTTAATGTAATAGCATTTCTAATGTTTTCTTTAAATTTAATATTCAAATCGAATTTTCGAATAATTTGATTCAAATTATGCAATATTCGAATTAGAAAAATTAGAATTTATATATTTGTAAAAGTATTTTTTTTTAAAATAATTTTCATTGAGATTTAAAGTGCAGCATAACAGATAAATGATATTACAAAAATCATATAGAAATGTAGAAAGTAGAACATATTGGTCGCTTTAACCACAGCATATAATCAAATCTGTTACATTGCAACAATACTGAACATGTTGAAAATAAACCTCACGTTTTTGCTTTTTAACCTAGAAACAATATAAATTATATTCATAGAGGCATGTATTAATGTACCTTAAACATATGAAAGAAATAGTATATACTTTTCCCAACTACTAGGAAGTAGAGTAAGAACCTCCAGGAGGAAAATCATTTGGTATCAGTTTCTGTTGTAGGAGAATCTTCATGAATGTAAAATTTATATTATAACATAATAAGCTTCATATGAACCCAAAAACTGTGTCTCATAATAAAAAAGAACTAAAAAGTGTAAACTAAAACACATCTGAGCCACCTAAATCCGGGTATCCAGTTAGGGAGATGTTATTCCTAAATGCGGTATGCTTAGAGGGAAACCGCGCAATAGGACCCAGAACACAAACACATAGTGCCAGAGTTCTATAGAGGGGGGATGGGCGGGGGGGGCGGAGATTAATCATATATCATAGCAAGAATTTACCTAGAGTTGCTGGTAACATTAAGGACATTATTCAGACCATTACAGCAAAACGGAATGCATGAGGGGATCATCCTTTATGTAAAGTTTCAGCCTTCAGCTAGACAACCACTACTGAAAGTTCAAATAGCTGGCAACATACCCTATTGCTATTATTAATTGGAGAGTAGAGATATTCAGTAAATTGATGATAAACAACAGGGAATAAAGATTTAGGAATGAAAAATATATTTTAAATCAAAGTAGCCCAGGTATAATGATGTACATGTCTCTGTAGAAGAAAAATATAGTATGCATCTGTATTAAAGGGTTAGAAATCTTTTCAAATTTGTATGAATTAAAAATATATTATAAGATACCTCAGTACTAAAACTTTTAAATGCACTTACTTTAACCCAAAAACAAAGCTTCTCATTATAAATAAATCATTTTTTTTCCTTTCTAAAAACGGCTCTAACAACCGCCCATACAACAAGGCTGGAACTCTCAATAATTAATTTTCTCACATCCTCCAAACGCACCGCCATATAACGCCTCTAATTTGAATATTCATGATGTTATGCTTCTTGTAAAATCGCATGCGCTGTATAATTTAAGGGCAATCACATGCGCACTGTACATTTGAACTCCTGTTTGGCATTTTTATGTATCTGGTCCCACGCATTGTCAGTCACAGCCTAAAGTCATAATCAGACTGATTATGACATTATCAAATATGCTTGTCAGTCTAGGGGTTTCTAAATACTTACCTCTGTGAGGTTCTCTAAGTCCGACTGCATCAGCTGCGGCGTCCGCTCTGTCTTCTGAACTCTGGTGTGCCCTCCCACAATGTCACAGCCTTCTTCGTCATCATCCAGTGCAGGGTTGATGATGCACCTGCTGACACTAAACTAGTAAAAATCAATTTGCACATGTGTGGGTCAGATACCATGGTAAATGTGCATGTGGGCCACCATGTGGGCCTTAATTCCGATTGGCTGATAGAATCCTATCAGCCAATCGGAATTCGAGGGACGCCATCTTGGATGACGTCCCTTAAAGGAACCTTCATTCATCGGGAAGTCGTCGGTGAAGATGGATGTTACGCGTCGGCTGGATGACCATGGATCCGGAAGAAAGAAGATTGAATATCCTGCTTGATAGAAGACTTCAGCCCGATCATGGACCTCTTCAGCTCCCACTTGGATGAAGACTTCAGTCGGATCATGGACATCTTGGGCTTGGATCAAGACATTGGAGGCTCTTCTGGATCGATCGGTGAACCCGGCGTGGTGAAGACAAGGTAGGGAGATCTTCAGGGGCTTAGTGTTAGGTTTATTTTAGGGGGGGTTTGGGTTAGATTAGGGGTATGTGGGTGGTGGGTTGTAATGTTGGGGGGGTATTGTATGTTTTCTTTTTACAGGCAAAAGAGCTGAATTCTTTGGGGCATGCCCCGCAAAGGGCCCTTTTCAGGGCTGGTAAGGTAAAAGAGCTTTTCTATTTTAATTTTAGAATAGGGTAGGGCATTTTTTTTATTTTGGGGGTCTTTGTTATTTTATTAGGGGGCTTAGAGTAGGTGTAATTAGTTTAAAATTGTTGTAATATTTTTCTGTTTGTAAATATTTTTTTATTTTTTGTAACTTAGTTCTTTTTTATTTTTTGTACTTTAGTTAGTTTATTTCATTGTATTTATTTCTAGGTATTGTATTTAATTAATTTATTGATAGTGTAGTGTTAGGTTTAATTGTAGGTAATTGTAGGTATTTTATTTAATTAATTTATTGATAGTGTAGTGTTAGGTTTAATTGTAACTTAGGTTGGGATTTATTTTACAGGTAATTTTGTTATTTTTTTTAACTAGGTAACTATTAAATAGTTCTTAACTATTTAATAGCTATTGTACCTGGTTAAAATAATTACAAAGTTGCCTATCAATCCTAAAATAGCTACAATATAATTATTATTTATATTGTAGCTATATTAGGGTTTATTTTACAGATAAGTATTTAGCTTTAAATAGGAATAATTTATTTAATAAGAGTTAATTTATTTCGTTAGATTTAAATTATATTTAAGTTATGGGGGTGTTAGTGTTAGGGTTAGACTTAGCTTTAGGGGTTAATATGTTTATTATAGAGGCGGTGTGGTCCGGTCGGCAGATTAGGGGTTAATAATTGTATGTAGGTGGAGGCGACTTTGGGGGCGGCAGATTAGGGGTTAATAAATATAATATAGGGGTTAGCTGTGTTAGGGGCAGCAGATTAGGGGTACATAGGTATAATGTAGGTTGCGGCGGTGTACGGAGAGGCAGATTAGGGGTTAAAAAAATATGCAGGTGTCAGCGATAGCGGGGGCGGCAGATTAGGGGTTAATAAGTGTAAGATTAGGGGTGTTTAGACTCGGGGTACATGTTAGAGTGTTAGGTGCAGACTTAGGAAGTGTTTCCCCATAGAAAACAATGGGGCTGCGTTAGGAGCTTAACGCTGCTTTTTTGCAGTAAGCACCGCACTGAAAACCCAGCCATTCTGTGAACTCTAAATACCAGCGGTATTTAAAAGGTGCGGACAAAAAAAAGCCAGCGTTAGCTACGCGGGTCGTTACCGACAAAACTCTAAATCTAGCCGTTTGTGTCTTAAAAAGCCCTACATTTGACAATGATATTTTGGATTGCACTTGAGCTCAGCATTTACACCTACCACTTCTAATACAAGTGCAATAAGAACTCTAAGGGGCTCCTTGTTTGTCTAAAGACCGATGCTCCATAACTTGTCCGCCGGCTCTGAGGCGGCGGACAGAAATCAACCCAATTGAATATGATCGGGTTGATTGACACCCCCCTGCTAGCTCTTGATTGACCGTGACTCTGCAGGGGGTGGCATTGCACCAGCAGTTCACAAGAAATGCTGGTGCAATGAAAAATGCAGACAGCGTATTCTGTCTGCATTTTTCGTTGTACAGCAGACATGATACGTTACTTCGTAAAAAAAAAGTTACGCCAAAAGAGTTCCAGCCATGTTATAATGCTTTGCTTGTGTAATGCTGCCCCCTGCACATTCGCTGCCAATCGTCCGCTAGCAGGGGGTGTCAATCATCCCAATCGTACTTTTTAGGTGGCGGACAAGTTAAGGAGCAGTGCAGTCTTACGACCCACGAACCTACTAAATCTACCCCAAGTTTAAAAGCTTTCGGAAAACATTAATGCATTGGGTCTAATTCTTTAAAGCTCTTTGGGCTTGTGAGATTATTTAAGAATCTCTACAGTTTTGTAATTGTATTGTTAAAATCACATTGAAAATCGTGAAAAAAAAAAATATATAAAAAAATTGTTCAGCAAAAATTTTATTTTATTGAAAAATGCAAGAAATAAAAATATTAAAGTTGCACAGTAGAAATTGTAATATAACTCCATTGCACATGCAAATCTGCCACCATATTTAAAAAGTTAAATCCTTATACTTTTATTATAGTGTGAACCAGTGGTGGGATGCCAAAATTTTAGCAACAGGTTCTGGTGGGATTCTGAAATTTTAGAAACAGGTTCTATAACTTCTCTATAATACATTAAATACAATACAATATATTTTAGGTACAGGTTCTTAAGAACTGGTAAGAATTGACTGAATCCCACCACTGGTGTGAACCCTATTTTGCAGAAGTTGGGGGGGGAGACATAGGTGCAAGATATGATGCAAATGGAGCCCAGGAACCCCTAGCCCCCTGTAGAAAATGCCATTATTGATTGCAGGGGCCAATGGGCACCCTAGATGTATGAGCCCAGTCTAAATTGAATCCTCTAGTGCAGTTTTATGTATAACACATTAATTTGCTGCTTTTTAAAGTCTTTCCATTAAATGATGTTCATATAGCTGAAATTAGTATAATATTGATTTTGCACAGACAGGCCCGGCACTTTGCATAAGGCAGCTTAGGCACAGATAATGTTCGTGTAAAGCATATTTATGTTTGGAACGTCTACGGGTTATGCTGCCTTACTGAGATGTGAAGCTTGTGCAACATTGTTGCCAATTTTGGGGAGGGGATTTGCTTACCTTATAAATTGCATGGATGCCTTGATCAATCCCTCGTTTGTTCCTGTCCGGCCAATAGAAGTTTTCCCACCCAAGTTTCCCCCCCTTGTTATTATTAATGTTGCAATTTTGTTTATAGGTGATAGGGACGGCATTGAGGAGACGGCAACCATTAAGGTGGCTTTAGGACTTTGGCAGGAGCATGTCTAATCAGGCGGGAGCATGTCTAATCAGGCGGCAGCATGTCTAATCAGACGGGAGCATGTCTAATCAGGTGGGAGCATGTCTAATCAGGCGGCAGCATGTCTAATCAGGTGGGAGCATGTCTAATCAGGTGGGAGCATGTCTAATCAGGCGGCAGCATGTCTAATCAGGTGGGAGCATGTCTAATCAGACGGGAGCATGTCTAATCAGACGGGAGCATGTCTAATCAGGCGGGGAGCATGTCTAATCAGGCGGCAGCATGTCTAATCAGGCGGCAGCATGTCTAATGAGGGGGGAGCATGTCTAATCAGGTGGGAGCATGTCTAATCAGGCGGGAGCATGTCTAATCAGGCGGGAGCATGTCTAATCAGACGGGAGCATGTCTAATCAGACGGGAGCATGTCTAATCAGACGGGAGCATGTCTAATCAGGCGGCAGCATGTCTAATCAGGTGGGAGCATGTCTAATCAGGTGGGAGCATGTCTAATCAGGTGGGAGCATGTCTAATCAGGCGGGAGCATGTCTAATCAGGCGGGAGCATGTCTAATCAGGCGGCAGCATGTCTAATCAGGTGGGAGCATGTCTAATCAGGTGGGAGCATGTCTAATCAGGTGGGAGCATGTCTAATCAGGCTAGCTGGTTGTAAGACCAAAGTGTTAAAGTTTTGTTTGATGTTGATGTTTGTTGCTGCGTCTCATACCTAAAGGGCCCTTAAGGTTTGAAGCTAAGTGAGGTGATAAATACTGCCAGCTGGTGTGGCGGGTTCACGGCCTAATAATTTTTCTGGCTTCCATAAAGGTGTAGTCGAGCTAATGGGAAGGGCATGACATTACAAGTCGAGAGCTTGTGGCGCCTCTTCCCGCGAGCCTGCTGACCTAGAAATCCCTATCGGATGATGCCAACCTACTTGAAGGGCAATGCTCGGCAGGGGAATTGCAGCACTTAAGCTTTGGCTGTTGACTTCTAAAACACTTGTTGTAGCTATTAAGTTAGTTATATGTAAGGGCCTTAGATGCCACCACCTAGAGTTGAGCTTATAGAAAGTTTAGAGATTTTTGGTTATTTAATAAACGCGACCTTGTTCCATGGGTCTTATACTTCCAATCGTTGTCTGTGTGTTTATTGGGTAAGGTGTGAAGGGGAAGGTAATGGCCTTTAAGGCTGATTCTAGTGTAAACAAACAGAGCTGGATCATTTGCAATCTTAGATTTTAATTATAAAATAGTTTCATGTTTTGTAGACAAATCTCTCTCTCTCTCTCTCTCTCTCTCTCTCTCTCTTTCTCTCGCTCTCTCTCTTCTCTCTTTCTCTCTTCCTCTCTCTCTCTTCTTTCTCTCTCTCTCTCTCTCTCTCTCCTCTCTCTCTCTTCTCTCTTCTCTCTCTATCTCTCTCTCTCTCTCTCTCTTTCTCTCTCTCTCTCTCTCTCTCTCTTCTCTCCTCTCTCTCTCTCTCTCCTCTCTCTTTCTCTCTCCTCTCTCTCCTCTCTCTCTCTCTTCTTTCTCTCTCTCTCTCTCTCTCTCTCTCTCTCTCTCCTCTTTCTCTCTCTCTCTCTCTCTCTCTCTCTCTCTTTCTCTCTCTCTCTCTCTCTCTCTCTCTTTCTCTCTCTCCTCTCTCTCTCTCTCTCTCTCTCTCTTTCTCTCTCTCTCTCTCTCTCTCTCTCTTTCTCTCTCTCTCTCTCACTCTCTCTCTCTTTTCTCTCTCCTCTCTCTCTCTCTCACTCTCTCTCTCTCTCTCTTCTCTCTCTCTCTCTCTCTCTCTCTCTCTCTCTCTCTCTCTATATATATATATATATATATATATATATATATATATATATATATATATATATACACTGTATATATATAAATATCTATCTATTGTATACTGCCAGAGAGGGTTGTTATTTGCTGCTTTGTGATGCAGTGCAGCCCTTATGGCAGCTTAAGAGTTAATATACTTTCATGTAAAGTATAAAAGCTAATTTATCTCCTTTCTTTAAGAGGAAATCACAATTTTTAGCGGGTCTGAGTACCCTGCCAGGTATCAAATCAGTGTTCTTTATGTAAAACCATAGGATAGCTGATATGATGATGATATGAATTTTGTCCCACACTGGAAATCTCAAATTGCAAAAGCTTCATTTTTTTTCCCTTTTCTACTTCTGCTGACTTCCAGGTCTCCCCTGCTTATCTCAAGGACTTTGGTATAAAGAAAAATATGTCACTGCAGATGAGTGACAGCCACCCAAGTCATAGGTCACAATTTCTGCTTCCCCCTGGGTGATTCAAACCATCGTAAAGTGCCAAAGACCGTCTCAATTAGATTGTCCTTCAGATATTTCTTGCTTCCCTCTGGGTAACGTAATGGACTCTTTAGATTTATACAGAGATATGGAGCTTTCTCTTATTTTTTTGTCCCACACATGCTAATAATAAAATATTCAAGATCAAATGTGAATTTGCTGAGGGATTTGTCAAAAAAAAAAAAAACCTTTAAAAGAATATTATTCTTTTCTAGAATGGAGTTGTTACGTTTTAATTTTCTGCCAAGGCAGAATTAAGTCAGGTTATATATTTTTGTGTCAATTTGATACAATCAGACATTATTATAATGCAAGCATTAATACCTTTATTTCTTCTCAAATAATGTAGATATTTACACCATCCCTAAGGCCATAATGGAATAATCCTCATTTCTAGATAACCTCTTGGCTTCCAAAGACACCTATAATACATTCAAATAATATAGGGTAGATTACAAGTGGCGCGCTTACTGTTGTGAGTGAGTGTTTTTTGCGGCTCTTTTCACGGGTCAGAAGTAGCACGCGTATTATGAGTTAAAAGTAAATGTGTTAGCTTGAGCGCATTGAATTTAAACCTGCGACTTTAGAGCTCAACAAAAAACTTGCACAAAACACATAAAAAAAAAAATATCTATATATATATATATATATATACAGTATATATATATATATATATATATAATTTATATATATATATATATAATATAGAGAAAATAACTCATTGTGTAAACCATTTACAAATCTAAACAAGTCAGAAGACTTGCTTTAAACCTAGAAACTCTCTGACTACACTGTTTCCAATGCAGCAAAGGAATCTGGGTAAGATATGCAAATGATTGCTCTGAGTCACTGTACTAACCCTAGCTAAGCATAAAAGCTGTATAATGCAGCAGTGCTATGGCATAAAGGGAAGTCTGTCTTAAAAAGCAGGCTAAAAGTAAAAAGGTGAGTCATTTTGAACCTCATTTGCATATCTTACCCAGATTCCTTTGCTGCATTGGAAACAGTGTAGTCAGAGAGTTTTCTGGGTTTAAAGCAAGTCTTCTGACTTGTTTAGATTTGTAAATGGTTTACACAATGAGTTATTTTCTCTATATTTTGTATTTAGCGGAGGATTTTAAACCCACTTTTCGCCGCCCCATAATTTTAATTGTTGTTGAATTTCCCCCAGAAATGAACTTTACCAAGCAGTGACTCAACCTACTCCCAGCTGATGAGTGGCAAAACCACAAAACAGCTGTCCTGGGATTGGTCTGAGTCACTGTACTAACCCTAGCTAAGCATAAAAGCTGTTTAATGCAGCAGTGCTATGGCATAAAGGGAAGTCTGTCTTAAAAAACAGGCTAAAAGTAAAAAGGTGAGTCATTGTGAGCCTCATTTGCATATCTTACCCAGATTTCCTTTGCTGCATTGGAAACAGTATAGTCAGAGAGTTTCTAGGTTTAAAGCAAGTCTTCTCACTTGTTTAGATTTGTAAATGGTTTACACAATGAGTTATTTTCTCTATATTTGTATTTAGTGGAGGATTTAAACTCACTTTTCGCCTCCCCATAATTTTAATTGTTGTTTTATATATATAATATATATAAATATATATATATTATATATTTAATATATATATATATAGATATATAAGTGCATTGGAGCCCTTTGCAGTCAAGTAGCCTGAAAACATAAAAATCAATATTTATGCAATAGTCATATATATTAATGTATTTAAATGTGTTTTACTGTAAATACTTCATGTCCTAATGTTCTTTACATAGGGGAATATGTTCTTACTATTTTTAAAGGGGCACTGAACCCAAATTTTTTCTTTCATGATTCAGATACAGCATGCCATTTTAAGCAACTTTCTAATTTACTCCTATTGTCAATTTTTCTTTGTTCTCATGCTTTCTTTATTTGAAAAATAAGGCATCTAAGCTATTTTTTGGTTCAGACCGTGGACAGCACTTGTTTATTGGTGGGTGAATTAATCCACCAATCAGCAAGAACAACCCAGTTGTTCACCAAAAATGATTTGATAATAGGAGTCAATTAGAAAGTTGCTTAAAATTGCATGCTCTACCTGAATCATAAAAGAAAAAAATTGGGTTTAGTGTCCCTTTAAGTATATATTCCTATATATATTTGTATATATCTATACATACTATATATATATATATATATATATATATATATATATATATATATATATATATATGAGAGAGAGAGAGAGAGAGAGAGAGAGAGAGAGAGGCATAGATATATATTTTACAAAAAAAAAATCCGATAGAAATATTTATTTAAGAACATAATCTGCTATGTGAAGAACATTGGAATGTGAAATATTCATATTTCATGTCGGGTTAAGGCACTTGGTTTAAACGCGATCGGGTGTGTGCGCTTGAGTATGGGTGTTAGGCTTTTCTCAACTTTCACGCTATTTTTGAAGTCTATGGGGAATACTTTATTGTGGTCGCGATATTCAAACTTCAGCTTTTTGCTTGTGCGCAAAACTTTTTACTTTAAACTTGTAATACATGCGCTACCTAGCAAGCAAAAAAATGTTTACTTCCAGCGTAGTTACTTGCGACCCAAGCACGATAATTTGCACTCCACTCATAATCTAACCCATAGCTTTTTACATAAAGCTAAATAGGAGGGCACAGTTTGAATTTAGAGCAAGAATTAAAAGGGCAGTATATACCTTCAAATTTTAATATCAAATATTTAGTTATGTACAGTAAACAAATATAATCTTATTATTTATTTTGCCCCTTTTCACACAGTTTATTTGAATATTGTGAATTTTTAATTCTCAGTGGTATAAATTAACACTGCAATCTTCTCAAGGCTAACCCTACTACAATATGTTTTTTTCTAATTGGTTCTAGCAGATAGCAACTTCAAAATATGGACTTTATACTAACATTAATGACAGTGGCTAGCTTTGTTTGCAATCTCAAGCCCAGTTTGGCTCCTCCAAATATGGCACATTGTTAATTTGTTTAAAGGGACAGTCTAAACCAGATTTTTTTTTTTATTATTGTTTGAAAAGATAGATAATCCCTTTATTACCCATTCCCTAGTTTTGCATAACCAACACAATAATATTAATACACTTTTTACCTCTGTGATTACCTTGTATCTAAGCCTCTTCAAACTGCCCACTTATTTCAGTTTTTTGACAAATTGCATTTTAGCCAATCAGTGCTGACTCCTAGATAACTCCATGCGTTATCTATATTACAAACATGAACTAAAGCCTCTAGTGGTGAAAACTGTCAAGATGCATTCAGATAAGAGGCGGCCTTTAAGGTCTGAGAAATTAGCATATGAGCCTACCTAGGTTTAAATTTTAACTAAAAATACCAAGAGAACAAAGTAAAATAGGTGATAAAAGTAAATTGAAAGTTGTTTAAAATGATATGCCCTATCTGAATCATGAAAGTTTATTTTGGACTAGACTGTCCCTTTAAATAATGTTTGGACTTGGCTGATATGTTATTTATAGTAATAAAACAGAAATGCCTTGAAATTACTAGGTATTTACTGTCCTTTTTTTTATTAATTATCCAGAAGAATAAGGCTGCAGTGCAGACCCAAGGACTATTGTAATTAATCACGTGAGGGGCCTGCATTAAAAACATTGTAATTATATTTCCATTGTAACTGGCACAAAGCCTAGCCCTATCTGATTTTAGTATGTGTCCTAATGATATGAGAAAATAAACAAGTGAATACAATGAAAGAGATAGCGTTAATAACCAGAGACGAAGCGCAAGCAGAGATGCACTTAATACTGTATCCTTTATCAGATCATCAATTAACAAAAGGATCATCATCAACAAATAACATGTTTATATCACTTGTGGAAATACATTGCATGGCAATAATAATAGCTGGAAAAAATATATATTATGCTATATAAGTGCAATCCTTATAGTTAGCCTATTGTCTCTAACAGGCAAACAAGTTCAGGACACAAATAGATATGTACAACCACATAATCATTATTAAGAAATGCATACAGAAGGAAAGGGTTAACTCAAAATCTATATTTACTTTGTGCACTTATAGGGACATTAAACACTTGAGAAAGTAATATAAAATGATAAATTGTGTGTGTACTGTATATAGATAGATAAAGAGAAATCCTGTATGAGAGAATTGAAGAAATGGTTGCATGACCCCCATGGAGGCCATGTGGAGGGTTTTCTCTGAGGTCAGTAGGTTGGGTTATAGGTGTCTGGTAGCGTGGAGCAGTCTGGAGGTGACGGCATGCTAGGAGCTTGCTTGTGGTGGATGAGTGAGCTGGTGTTAGTCCTCCTTTCAGTGCAGTGTAAGGCTTTCTACTCAGTGCAGGAGCAAATGACAGGTAGGCTTGACAAGTTTAGCTGTCCTTCCTTAAGCGCAGTCACCGGAACAGATGACAGGGTAGCAGAACCTAGGGGGTGGTCCTCCTGTGAAACGGTGTCCGGAGCTGATGACAGGCTTAGTTGTTGATGATGGCCTATGGCAGAATAATATCCAGAGCTAATGACTAACAGGCTTGGTCTGTTAAACCGGCATATGGCAGAGTGGCGACAGTTGGGGTCCGGAGGATTAATCGGGGCCGGTTGGACCCAGCTGCACATCCTGGAGGATCACCGGGGGAAGCCTGTAGGCCCATGGAATGGGAGGCTGATGCTGAAAACGGGGTATCAGAGAGGTTGGGGCGCATCAGGATGGTGGACTTTGAGGTCCAGCGGCAACGGGTGACCAGAAGGCTGGGTGGAGGGAATTGTTTGCGGTTGTTTTAGGTAATGGGTAGTGAGGCGGTGGGTTTAGGCAGCTGCAGGCAGTTCCAATGGTACAACTGTATTCCTAGTTAGTAGAGGGTTGTTTCATTGGGAGTTTTGTGGGGTTCATGGAGGTGATGTATTTTTAGGGCAGGGTCAGAGCTGGGATGATGTGATTTGGGCCTTAGGGCTTTGTCTGGGCAATGTTAGCTAGCTGGAGTGGTACTGCAATTTACATTTGGGGAGGTGGGCATCCTGGGGTTTCTTAGTTAATTCAGTGCCGCTCATCGGGTATTGAGGTGGATTGGCAGAGTATAGCGGTCACAGGGTTTAGGTAGTGGGGAGGTAGAGAAGGGGGGGTTGTAGTGGGGAGGTCTAGGAAGCTTGAAGGGAGTTGTTGCCCCTGACTCATATCTTGTTGGATTATTCTCTAGATAAAATTCCCACTGTTTGGCTCCTAATTCTAAACAGATTTGTCAAGCATGGGTGTGCGTAGAAGGGCCGTCTTGCTGGGTGGTATGTTTTTGTCGCATGGCAGGTGCAGTTGAGCATTGTGGGCGATGGGCCATATAATTTGTTTTTTTTCTGCTTTGGGTTTGGGTGAATAGCAGTAAATTCATGAAGGGTTATTTGCTCCAGTTCTCATAGTTGGGTGTTATCTGGACGTTTGGGTATGAATGGTGTTCTAGGTTTTGTTAGCGTGGTTCTCCTGTGGCTATCCTTGTTCCTAGTCTGGGGGTATTTTTTGGTTGGCTTGGCCTTTGTCGAGTTTGTGGTGTGTTTTAAAAACTGTGAATGGTATTTCAATTTGGATTTGGTATTATTTGGTTTGTTTGAGCAGCTTTTGTGTGGATGTAGTGGTAGGCCTTTGGTGGTTGGTCATTATGGTTCAGGATGAGGTGCTGTTGGGGGGAGGTATTTTCATCAGATCAGCTGGTTTGGGCCTCCCCATTCATTTTATCGCTAATGAAAAAGGAATTGTATCTATTCCTCTGCAATAGGGCCATTTGTCAGGGTTTTTTTTCCTGCTTTGTTTGCCATGGGCTGCTGGCAGCCATTTTACTCACCTCTCTTGTTGAATCTGGTGCAGAATGTGTGATGCTGCTCATTTCCTGCATGCCCTCTTATGGCCAGACTGGTGTACATCATCCATGTGAGACAGGTTGCAGTTTATAATTGTGATGTCATCATTATTATTTAAAGGGCCTCAGTTCAGTCTGCCTTTGCTCTTGTGTTGTCCTCAGACCTGTTTGTGAGTTCCTGTGAATTACCGTGGCTGTCTGGCGTCCCTCCGTGGTTCCTGATCCCTGGCTTGTTCCTGACTCATCTGACTATTTCCTTGGCTCCTGACTCAGCTTGTCTAACTACCAGCTCTGGCTTTGACTCCTGGCTTGTTGTTTAACTTGTGGACTTTTTATTATTTTTTGTTATTAATAAAGGTGTGATTATTTTTTGCACTTCTCGTCTTTCTGGCACCCTGACATTACTCAAGGACCATGAATCCTGATGGTGCTAATAATCCACCTTTACCTACCATAATTTCCAGGATTGATGAACAGGATCACCGCTTGGATCAATTTGCACTAGCCCTGCAAACCCTGCTGACTTGCACTGCACATTTGGACCAGAGTGTCCCACAAGTTATGGCTGCTCCTGTTTCCTCTGCTGCACCTATGCCTACCAGGAGCATGTCAGGTTCTGCACCTCTACCTCAGGAATATGGAGGCGATCCTATTCAGTGCAGAGGGTTTTTGAACCAGGTGAGCATTTACTTTACCTCAGGTGTTTCCCTCTGACAGAGCTAAGGTGGGATTTCTCATCTCGTTACTCTCTGACACAGCTCTTGCCTGGGCTAATCCCTTGTGGGAGACTAATAAACCTGTTATTTCAAATTACCCTGAATTTGTGGCTCCTTTGGAAGGATATTTGATGTTCCGGCTCGCTCCTCTCTGCTGCTAAACGACTCATGTCCATTCAGCAAGGTACGAGATCTGTTTCTCAGTATGCCATTAAGTTCTGTATGCTTGCCGCAGAGGTAGGTTGGAGCAATGAAGCCCTTGTTGCCACCTTGCTTTCATGTGCGATCTGATCCAATTAAAGACAAAGTTGCTGCCAGAGATTTACCAGAGGATCTAAAAAAATTGGTGTCTTTTTTGATCCTAATTGACATCAGAATCAGAGAGAGGCCCTCTTTCAAGGGGCGCTTGCAAGAGCCTCCGGTTCCGTTTTCTCTTACGTGTTCATTCCCACCCATGCCTCCCTCTCCTTCCATGCCTCATGGTCCTGAGTCACCAGGTACTGCTGAGCCAATGCAGTTAGGTTTTCATGCGTCTCTCCATGGTGGAGAGGGCCTTTAGGAGAAGGGAGGGGCTCTGCCTCTATTGTGGGTTACAGGGCCACCTTTTAAAGTCTTGTCCTACATGGCCGGGAATCACTCCCACCTAAGATCCTATCGGGGCAGACCTTGGTGGTTTATCCTCGTCCCCGGAACCGCTAAAGAAAAAACATTTGGTAATGGTTGTCCTTTCATGGGTGGACTCCTCCATAGTCACCCAAGCTCTTGTTGACTCAGGTGCTGCGGGCTTTTTCATTGACAGTGCCTTTTGTATCAAAATCCATTCCTGCATTGTCTCGGTCCGTTCCGCTTGCTATTGAGGCCATTGATGGCAGGCCCCTTCAGCCCGCACTTGTTACTCACAGAAACCGCTCCGTTATCCATGGCTGCTGGGGCTCTCAATTTTGAAACCGTCCAGTTCCAGGTGATAAACTCTATGCATTTTACGGTTGTTCTGGTTTATCCCTGGCTTCAAAAGCACAATCCCAGTCTCGACTAGAGCAGGTCTGAAATTTTGTCATGGTCTCTGCAATGTATTTCTACTTGTCTTCAGAAACCAGTCAAAATATTGTGCACTTCTTCTGTATCTCAATTGCCAGAGGAGTACCGAGAGTTCCGAGACATTTTTGACAAGGTGCATGCTGGTACGTTGCCTCCTCACCGGCCTTACGATTGTGCCAAAGACCTGCAACCCAGAGCCATTCCTTCTCGGGGCCAGTTTTACCCTCTGTCTGTTGCAGAGAATTGTGCTATGGAGGAGTATGTTGCCGATGCTCTGTCGCAGGGGATCATCCACAAGTCCTGCTCTCCTGCAGGGGCTGGCTTCTTCTTTGTGAAGAAAAAGGATGGCAAGTTAAGACCATGCATCGATTATAGGGGTCTTAATCGTCTTACCATTAAGAATGCTTACCCTATTTCGCTCATTACGTAACTCTTTGACCTGCCTCAAGGGAGCTACAGTCTTTTCTAAACTTGATTTGAGAGGAGCGTACAATCTCGTTAGGCTCAAGGAGGACCACAAATAGAAAACGGCATTTAACACCAGGAGCGGGCATTATGAATATCTTGTAATGCCCTTTGGCCTATGTAAGGCCCCTGCTGTTTTTCGGGAATTTATTAATGATGTCCTATGAGATATGTTGCAACAGTGTGTTGTGGTCTACTTAGACGACATCCTCATACACTCACCCACACTTGAGGCTCATCGTTTTGATGTCACACGGGTACTTCAGAGACTATGTGAGAATGGCCTGTTTTGTAAACTCGAGAAATGTAAGTTCCATCAGACTCAAGTAACGTTCCTAGGTTATGTTATCTCCATTGCAGGGTTCTCCATGGATCCTGACACGTTGTCTGCAGTGGCCTCACCCAGTTGGTCTTCGGTCTATTCAATGTTTTTTGGGGTTCGCCAATTACTATGGAAAGTTTATTAAAAACTTTTCTTCCTTGGTCAAACCTATAACAGACATGATCTGTAAAGAGAATGATCCACTCCATTGGTCACCTACTGCCAT
Organism: Bombina bombina; assembly: GCF_027579735.1. NCBI lineage: Eukaryota > Metazoa > Chordata > Amphibia > Anura > Bombinatoridae > Bombina > Bombina bombina. The sequence goes on from NC_069505.1 coordinate 70,996,385, forward strand.
TAAGGCCTTTGATAGACTTAAGACTGCCTTTGCTGACGCTCCAGTTCTGGCTCCTCCTAACCCTGTCCTGCCTTTCATTCTTGAGGTAGATGCATCTGAGACTGGTGTAGGTGCCCTCTTGTCTCAACGTCCTATGCCTGATGGTTCCTTGATCCGTGTGGTTTCTTCTCTAAGAAATTGTCTCCAGCAGAGTGCAATTATGAAAATTGGCAACAGGGAATTACTGGCCATAATTTTGGCACTCAAGGAATGGAGTTATCTTCTCGAGGGTACTAGCGTACCTGTGCTCATTCTTACTGACCACAAGAATTTAACTTATCTATCCGAAGCAAAACGTTGTCGCCTGACAGGCCAGATGGGCGCTATTTTTGTCTCGGTTTAATTATGTGGTCTCCTACCTACCTGGTAGTAAGAATGTTAGGGCTGATGCCCCGCTCAACAATTTTTGCCTCTGTCCAAGGAGGAGTCTGTATTAACTCCGATTATACCGCCTGACCATATTTGGCCACCATATGTACTAATTTGACTTCTCCCTTGGGGGAGGAAACTGTGGCTGCACAAACCAATGCACCTCCTGAGAAACCTAATGGTAAGTGTTTTGTTCCTGAGAATCTTTGAACTAAACTTTTGCACACTTACCACTATCCTAAAGCCACAGGTCACCCGGGCAAGAACCAAATGAATTTGGTCTGTCATTCGACAATTCTGGTGGCCAGGTCTTCGTTCTGATGTTGCTGCGTATGTTGCCTCCTGCTCAGTTTTTGCACAGAATAAGACTCCACAAACATCTTCCTGTGGATCTTCTTTAACCTATTGCTAATGGTGAACATCCTTGGACACATCTTTCCATGGACTTCATTGCCGAGCTCCCTGTTTCCAATGGTATTACTGTTATCCTAATGGTGGTTGACCATTTTTCTAAAATGTTACATTGCATTCCCTTGAAGAAGCTGCCTGCTCAGGAGCTTGCTTCAATTTTTCACCGAGAGCTGACTTCCCACAACTTGAACCTTCATGTGCTTTCCAATAAACTGTCTCACCGTTATGTTGGTCCTTTTCGAATACTCCGATGGGTCAATCCTGTGGCCTACGCTCTTGACCTTCCTCCTGCAATGCATATCTCCAATGTTTTTCATGTCTCCCTCTTGAAACCATTGGTTTGTAATCGGTTTACCACCGTGTTGCCTCGTCCCCATCCTATCTTCATTGACAACCATGAAGAATATGAGGTCAATAGCATTATTGACTCTCATATGTCCAGGGGCCGCGTACAGTATTTGGTTCACTGTAGGGGCTACGGTCCGAAGGAGCGTTCATGGGTTCCCTCTTCTGATGTTCATGCTCCCACCCTCCTTCATGCCTTCCATGCCAGTTTCCCCAATAAGCCTTTGTCCTCCCATGGGGGAGGGGTCATTGAGGGGAGGGTACTGTCAGGGGTTGCGCTGGTTTATGGGCTGTTGTCTTATTCGCAATGGTGTTGGTTCGAATTTTCAGACTTGTTTATAATTTTAAGCGAGTACTTTTCCCTGGTTTTGTTTTCAGTAGTTTTTTTGTGGTTTTCTTATAGAAATTTGAATATGAATTTGAATTAGATTGGTTTCTTCAGTAAGAAGGTAAGAGTATGGCCTATGGGTTCACTTCAGACTTCATAGAGGATTTTGTCTTATGCAGTGACTTTCTTAATTATTTACTACCTATGGGTAGATTTTGGGGTACTTGGTGGGTTTGGAAGTTGGAAGGAGGTAGTGTGGTTGTGGTCCTTAAGGATCTTGGCAGTTGAGGGTCTTGTTCAGGGCTTCAATGTTGCATTTGATTGTATTTTGTTTGTGGTATGTCAAGCTGTTTTCTTGTTGGACATACTTATTTCTATATGTGGTTTATTTGATAACTTTCCTTGTATTGTCGTTGTCTTTTTGTGGCATATGACAATTTTCTATTTGTGATGTTGGTTGGTTTATTTTTAAACTTCTGTGGCATCCGTTTGTGTGTTGAGTCATTTTGGATGAGCAGTGTGTGAGGAGTTGGTGAGTTCAATTCGGATTTGGTGTTCTGTGGACCTCATGGTGTTTGGGGTGTAGTTGTTTGCTCCATTCAGTTATAGAGTGGGATTCTGGAATTTTAGGAATGGGTTTTTGTGGGATTCCAAGAATTTTGCACAGGTTTTCTAACTCCTCTGGATAGCAGAACCTATTCGCTTTATTAATTTGGGATCAGGTTCTTATGAGCTGGTGGTCAAGCTGACTCCCACCACTGGTTATGGCTTTGGTCTGACTGAACGGGATTGTTGATGTAAGTGCTCAACTCATTTTGTGAAGGGTTGTCTTTGTGGCCTGTTCATTTGTAGTTCAGTAAGATTCTTTGTTGTGTGAGGATATCTGTGGAGTGGATGGTGGTGATGCTTCACTTGGTGAGGTTATTATCTGTTGGTGGTTTATAGGGATCGGTTGGTTTTATTGATGGGGGCATAAAGGTCATTTTGTGTCAGTGCTCATCAGGTTGTAGAGCTGTGACAGGAGTGCTTGCCTGTTTTATGGTGGTTTGATCAGAGTTTGGGATTGTTGGTACCTCTGTTTGATTGATAGGTGAAAATGTGGTACATGGGGGCGTGCCCTTTTCAGCAAGAAGGAGGGGACATGTGTTGTGGCTGGGCAAGCACCCTGGGGGTATTTATGTAAATGTTTTATCTGCTTATTTGGTTATGTTATGGTTATATTATTTATTGTGTTTAATAAAGCAAGCTGTGGCCTTTATTTCCCCATACTTTGTGTCATGTATTTATTCAAGCAGGAACATAGTGCCTAGTATGGGGGTCAAGAGAAACCCTGTATGAAAGAATTGAAGAAAGGGTTGCATGACCGCTATGGAGGCCATGTGGAAGGTTTACTCTGAGGTCAATATTTTGGGCTATAGGAGGATAAGTTGTGTAGGAGAGCGGGAAAGGAAGCATTCTATGGACTAGAACATGTAAAGAGAAGCTCCCACTTTCCCTCCCCTTTATTTTTATGTGGCCTGGTTTACATGTCGCAGCTTTTGGGTATGGCTGGGGTGCTTGCCTGTTTTATGGGGGTTTGATCAGACTTCGGATTGTTTGTACCTCCAGTTTGATTGACAGGAGACAATGTGGTACATGGGGGGCGTGCCCTTTTTGGGGGAGAAGGAGGGGCACATGTTGTGGCCCGGACAAGCACCCTGGGGGGATTTTATCTGCTTATTTGGTTATGTCATGGTTATATTATTTATTGTGTTTAATAAAGCAAGCTGCGGCCTTTATTTCCCCATACCTTGTGTCATGTATTTATTCAAGCGGAACATAGTGCCTAGTATGGGGTCAATAAAAATGCTGCAATATCCTATAATATAAAAGGCCAAGTGTGTTTGTCCGAAAACTTCTATACTCAAACTTTAACACATCAGAGCGTCCAAGTACTGTAGCAATATATATGCTATTAATGTAAGGCAAAAGCATGTATGGGATACCTGTAAAACCGGCAGGCATAAATATGCACCAAGACAGTTACAGATAAAAATATGAAGAAGAAGCAAATATAAAAATATAAGCATATAAAAATGTATAAATTGTGTAAGAAGCCCTTGAGTTGCTTCATAATTACCCTACACACACAGTGTCCAGCATTTATCATTGCACCAGCAGTAATTGACACCCCCACTAGCAGGGGGTGTCAATTAACCCGATCGTATTTGATCGGGTTGATTTCTGTCTGCCGCGCATCAGAGCAGGTTTCGACCAAAACACAGGGCATCAAGATTTTTACAGCGGTACTGCCTTCTTCTTTTTTCATTGATTATTTCCAGCCTCAGTCCTGCTATCCTCAGTCACGAGTCACGTCATCTTCCTGAAGTCGAGTGCTGCTGGCCAAAATCTGATAGAGGCTACGACCCGGAGGCAGCAGCGTATGTTGCTGAGCAATCTCTCAGCCCGTAAGGGATATGAAACTCTCTGGATGTCGAGGTGACCTCTGACGGCAGACTCAGGCTTAGTGCGGGAGCATTTGGTGACTACAGGCACTAACTTAGTGGGGCTGTTTGAGCACGTTGTTCACCAGGGGGTGAGTGTGGTTCCTTGATAAGATAAGGACACCGGAACGGTGGATCAGTTTTGTTCTACATACTAAAGTTATATACCACACTAACTTTATCTATCTATACTGTATATCTATCCTAAAAAAACATTATACAGAGCAACATGTTATATTTTTATTATTGCTTCTGAGTTACCTTTGGGGGACCACAGTTACCATTGATCAAAGGGTGTGCAGTCACACCCTCTGATCTCATACAGCCAATTGCGCAAGACCAGGGCTTGTCAATCATCCCTGTCTGATGTGATCACGGTTCTTTAATCTCACCACCTTAAAGGGACACTGTACCCATGATTCAGATAGAGCATGCAATTTTAAGCAACTTTCTAATTTACTCCTATTATCAAATCTTCTTTATACTCTTGGTATCTTTATTGAAAAGCAAGATTGTAAGTTTAGATGCGGCCCATTTTTGGTGAACAACCTAGGTTGGCCTTGCTGATTGGTAGATACATTCATCCACCAATCAAAAAACTGCTGTCCAGAGTTCTGAACCAAGAAAAAAAGCTTAGATGCCTTCTTTTTCATATAAAGATAGCAAGAGAACAAAGAAAAATTGATAATAGGAGTAAATTAGAAAGTTGCTTAAAATTGCATGCTCTATCTGAATCACAAAATAATTTTTTTGGGTACTGTGTCCCTTTAGGACAAGCCTGCACCGCAGAGGTTCTGAAGCTGTATTGCCCAGTGTCATAAATTTATCCCAAGAGGTCAGGGGTTTCAAAAAATGTAACACTTTTATTAATATATACAGGTCAAGATTGTCAAGATACATTGTCGTGAATCTTAGATGTGCATTATATCCCTTTTGTGTATTACAATATTTAATCTTGAGAAGATAATAAACAAAGTCATCTAAGGAAGCAGCTCTAGGACAGCTAATATTTCCAGTTTGACCCTTCCATTCCATCTGATTATATCCTTTTCCATAAGTGCTTTTAGATAAACTATTGTCTTGGGAACTAATTTACATCTCAGTTCACTTATAGGTGTGTGGAGTTTGGGACTTGAGTTTTATCAGTACTGTCTCTGCTTAGGCACACTTGTTATTTTTTTTTACTACTGTTGCAATATGTTACATGTTTAACTTGTGCTTTTCCATTTACACTTTATAAATGAGCTAAAGGGACAGTAAACACCAAAAAATGCTATTGTTTAACAAGATAGATAAACCCTTTATTTACTATTCCCCATTTTTTGCATAACCAACACTGTTATAGAAATATACTTTTTTACCCCTGTGATTACCTGTTATCTAATCTTTTGCAGACTGACCCTCATCTCAGATCTTTTGACAGGCTTGCATTTTATCTAATCAGTGCTGACTCTTAAATAACTTCACATGCGTGAGCACAATGTTATCTATATGGCACACATGACCTAACGCCTTCTAGCTGGGAAAATATGTCAGATACTTTCAGATAAGAGACGCCTTCAAGGGCTAAGAAATTAGCATATGAGCCTACCCTAGGTTTTTCTTTTAACTAAGAATACCAAGAGAACAAAGCAAATTTGATGATAAAAAGTAAATTGGAAAGTTGTTCAACATTGCATGGCCTATTTGAATCATGTAAGTTTAATTTGGACTTTATTGTCCTTTAAAGTTTAATGCCCCTTCTAAGAGAAAGGCATTTGGTAAACCTCAGTTTGTTTTATACAAGTTATAGTGACAAAAAAAGCTCATTAGAGATTAAATAAAATGTTCAAAAAAAATTGATATTTTGAAAAACAACATTAAACATAAGGAGCAGAAGAGCATTCTAGAGCTAATGCATACAGAAAGAGAAACGACTCTACAAACAATGAACAGCAGCTATGTAGCTTGTTCTATGGTTTATTACAACTTAGGGGCAGCCTCTTTTAGCCCAATTGTGCTTTTCACAAAGGATACATTTCCTGAAGTATTTTAGTCTGATTCTGCCTAGTGAGGTCAGTCCAGCCCCAAAATACCAGGCAATTCTCTGAAACAAGGAACATGGCAACCCCAGACGATTGTTTCAGCCTTATGTGTGCCTCGTCAGTGAGGTGCAGCCATATCCCTCTAAGCACGATGGGCAAGGAGTCCATGTCTGGTTTCCCCCATCACCCTTTAGGGAGACTTTCCACAGGTAATAATACAAATACATACAGAAAGAGAAGCGCTCTTACAAAGAACTAACAACAGCTCAGTAGCTTGTTGTATGGCACGTCACCATCTAGGAGCAGCCTCTTTTAGCCCAAATGTGCTTTTCACAGAGATCTTACCTGAAGTATATTACTGAGATCAGTCCAGCCCTGAAAATACCAGGCAATCCTCCTCTGAACAAGGAAAAGGCAACCACAGATGATCGTTTCAGCCTTCTGTGGGCCTCGTCAGTGAGGTGTAGCCATATTCCTCTAAGCACACGGGGCAAGGAGTCCACGTCTGGTTTCACCCATCACCCCATAGGGAGACTATCCCCAGGGTCATATTACATATGCAAAACAGAAAGAGAAGCAGTCTGCCAGGAACGAACAGCAGCATCAATAGCTTGTTCTATGACCCGGTTACCACCTGGAAGTAGCTTCTTTCTGCCCAATTGTACTTTTCAAAGAGGAAAACTTTCCTGTAGTATATCAGTCTGATCCCGCCGACATGGTCAGTCCAGCCCCAAAATACCAGGCAATTCTCCTCTGAACAAGAACATGGCAAACCCAGACGATTGTTTCAGCCTTCTGTTGGCCTCATCAGTGAGGTGCAGCCATATCCCTCTAAGCACATTGGGCAAGGAGTCCATGGGCTCCATGTACTAAGCCGTCAATTCATCCGTCATTGTAGACGCGATAAACTCGCCGTTACTCGCCGCGGGCGAAATGGTGTCCGCTGTCGCTATGTACTAATATTCCCCCAATAAATAGACAAGTCTAGCCCGCCGCGAGCAGTTGCGGATTGTTGATAAATTTGACGCCTCGCTCGCCGCGACTAAGCTGATGTACTTAACTTTCAGTTGAATTGTCTGGCCAATTATTAACACGTGACATGCAAGGTGTCACGAACATCATAGTAGTCGCGGGGAATAGAATTTTGCTCCTATAAAAGTTCAACTTATCTAAACAACTTTATTATTGTTCAAAATTTTTGAAGAGTGATAACAGAGCGTTATTTTTGTAATATTTATTTACAATTTGGATATGGCTTCATCTGGATCTGATAATATATAAATATTAATATAAAAATAATTATAAAGATTGACAACTATACAATACAAATTTAAATAGATTACTCTTTAATTACAGTCGACAAATTGGGCGCAATTTATGTACATGGAAATGAGAGACAAATTAGACGCCAGTTATGCTGTAAGTACAATGCTGATATTACTGCCTTTTATATATGTCTAGACTGGCGTCTAGATTGACTTTCCTATTGTTTTGTACCTTGCCCGCCACCTAAAAGGTGGCGAGGCAAAAATAACGAGGTGGGAGCAGGAAATTGTAGCGAGCGGACAAATAGATTTTTTAGTACATTCGTTTTTGGCGAGTTGGTGGTCAAATGTGTCTAATTACAGTGAAAAATGGAGCGGTAGCGAGGTTTGGCGGATAAGTACGCTCGCAATTTTAAAGATGCGAGTTTTAACATAATTGACGGCTTTGTACATATCAGTTTGCGAATTTTGACGCGAGATTTGTTGCGGGTAGCTCGCTGACTGCTTAGTACATGGAGCCCCATGTCTGGTTTCCCCCCATCACCCTTAGGGAGACTTCCACAGGGCAATAATACTAATGCATGCAGAAAGAGAAGAGCTCTACAAAGAACTAACAAAAGCTCAATAGCTGTTGTATGGCACATCACCATCTAGAAGCATTCTCTTTTAGCCCAAGGGTTCCATTTATCAAACGGACATGATCCGCTATAGTGAACCATGTCCGCTGCACATCGATAAATGCAGACAGCATACGCTCTCAGCATTTATCATTGCAATAGCAGTTCCAGTGAACTGCTGGTGCAATACTACCCCCTGCAGATTTACGTCCACTAGCTGGGGGTGTCAATCAACCCGATCGTATTAGATCGGGTTGATTTATTTCCGACGCCTCAGAGCAGGCAGACAGGTTATGAAGCAGCGGTCTTTAAACTGCTGCTTCATAATTTGTGTTTCTGGCGAGCCTGGAGGCTTGCCAGAAACACGGGGCATCAAGATCAAGCTCCATTCGAAGCTTGATAAATAGACCCCCAAATGTGCTTTTCATAGAGATCTTACCTAAAGTATATTACTGAGATCAGTACAGCCCTGAAATACTAGGCAATCCTCCTCTTAACAAGGAAAATGGCAACCCCAGACGATCGTTTCGGCAGCCTAGAACTATGTTGCTTCAAAGTCAAGATTCAAGTATTTCCCACAAGCTCCCCTACCAAACACACAAGCTCTAGGCCAATGGAGCGCACAAATTCCACTCAATTATTGGAGTTTTTTACTACAGTTCCTTCCATGTTTTGAATGCACAATAACAAGTTATAACAGATAATATCTGTTTGTCAAAAACATTAAAGGAGAAAGCATTATTTCATTTTGTGAGTGAGACCAACACTTAAAGGGAAAGTCTAGTCAAATTTAAACTTTTATGATTCAGATAGAGCATGCAATGTTAAGCAACTTTCCAATTTACTCCTATTGTCAATTTTTCTTTGTTCTCCTGGTATCTTTATTTGAATGTACGCTTAGGAGCCGGCCCATTTTTGGTTCAGCTTCTGGGTAGTGCTTGCTGATTGGTGGCTAAATTTAGACACTAATCAAAAAGCACTACCCAGGTGCTGAATCAAAAATGGGCTGGCTTCTATGCTTACATTCTTGCTTTTTCAAATAAAAATAACAAGAGAAGGAAGAATTTTTTTTAATAGGAGTAAATTAGAAAGCAGCCAAGCAAACAGGCACAGGAGCTAGCAGGCCGCCACCCCCTCCGTATCTCTCATGATTCAGAAAGAGCATGCAATTTTAAGCAACTTTCTTATTTACTCCTATTATCAATTTTTCTTCGTTCTCTTGCTATCTTTATTTTATAAGCAGGAATGTAAATCTTAGCAACCAGCCCCTTTTAGGTTCAACACCATGGATAGTGCTTGCTTATTGGAGGCTTACATTTACCCACCAATAGGCAAGCATAACCCAGGTTCTCACCCCAAAAATGGGCCGGCTCCTATCACATTCCTGCTTTTTAAATAAAGATAGCAAGAGAACAAAGAAAAATTGATAGTAGGAGTAAATTAGAAAGTTGCTTAAAATTGCTGCTCTATCTGAATCATGAAAGAAAAAAAATTGGGTTTAGTGTCCCTTTAACCAACAATTTATAATACCTGATCGTGTGTTATTGACTATAGTCAATAACACACGATCAGGTATTACAAATTGTTGGTTAAATTGTTTAATTAAAGCACTTGCAGTTATCAACTCTCCACATCTAGACCATAATTAGTTAGGTTTAATAAAACATGGTTTTTAGGATTTATCATTGGTTTTATTGTGATTTATCATGTGCAAAAATATCATCCTAAGGATACAAAATGCACATGCTAAGTGTAACTATTTTTAGAAATCACTTAAAGCCAAATTCTTTGCTATAATTTTTAGCCGATTCCTATGGATCATGCCCAAAAAAGATAAGGATTCTGAAATTAGAAGCAAAAAAAAAAAGGCAAATAGTTGGAGTAGATTAAACAAGTTATAGGACAGTCTTGCATTGATAAAAACTTACAGGGTACATATATGAAAATGCATTAAGCTGTAGTAAAAACTACAGTTCCCAGCATCCTTATCAGCACATGTGGTTTAGTTTTTCTGAACCTCTGTCTTGTTCCTACAATACACCTTATCGGTCACTGTGGATCCCCCCTGTTGCTGTTCTTAAATGTATTTGTATTTATTGATTAATCTACCATGAGTGTCATTTTTTAATCACTCCTATTGTTTTTATTTTAGAGACACTACAAATTGTCTTAAATGGACAGTGAACCCCAAAAATTTTTTCTTTCATGATGCAATTTTAAGCAACTTTCTAATTTACTCCTATTATCAAATTTTCTTCATTCTCTTTCTATCTTTATTTGAAAAGCTAGAATTTAAGTTTAGAAGTCGGCCCATTTTTGGTTCACAACCTTGGTTGTCCTTGCTGATTGGACAGCACCAATAAACAAGTGCTGCCCATTGTACTGAACCAAAAATTGTCTGGCTCCTTAACTTAGATGCTTTATTTTTCAAATAAAGAAAGCAAGAGATCGAAGAAAAACTGATAATAGGAGTAAATTAGAAAGTTGCTTAAAAATGCATGTTGTATCTGAATCATGAAAGGAAAAACTTGGGTTCAGTGTCCCTTTAACTGGTTTTCGACTTTTCTCTTATAAAATCTATTCTGAGCAACAAGTAAGAACTTCATATTCTCTAAGGCCTAGATTTGGAGTTTGGCGGTAGCCGTGAAAACCAGCGTTAGAGGCTCCCAACGCTGGTTTTAGGCTACCGCCGGTATTTGGAGTCAGTCAAAAAAGGGTCTAACGCTCACTTTTCAGCCGCGACTTTTCCATACCGCAGATCCCCTTACGTCAATTGCGTATCCTATCTTTTCAATGGGATCTTTCTAACTCCGGTATTTAGAGTCGTGGCTGAAGTGAGCGTTAGAATTCTAACGACAAAACTCCAGCTGCAGAAAAAAGTCAGTAGTTAAGAGCTTTCTGGGCTAACGCCGGTTCATAAAGCTCTTAACTACTGTGCCCTAAAGTACACTAACACCCATAAACTACGTATGTACCCCTAAACCGAGGCCCCCCCAAATCGCCGACACTCGATTAAATTTTTTAACCCCTAATCTGCCGACCACCACCTACGTTATCCTTATGTACCCCTAATCTGCTGCCCCTAACAACGCCGACCCCTATATTATATTTATTAACCCCTAATCTGCCCCCCACAACGTCGCCGCCAGCTACCTACACTTATTAACCCCTAATCTGCCGTCTGCATGCCGCTGCCAGCTACATTATAGCTATGTACCCCTAATCTGCTGCCCCTAACACCGCTGAACCCAATATTATATTTATTAACCCCTAACCTGCCCCCACAACGTCGCCGCCAGCTACCTACAATAATTAACCCCTAATCTGCCGACCGCCACCTACGTTATATTTTATGTACCCCTAATCTGCTGCCCCTAACACCGCCGACCCCTATATTATATTTATTAACCCCTAATCTGCCCCCCACAACGTCGCCTCCACCTGCCTACACTTATTAACCCCTAATCTGCCGAGCGGACCGCACCGCTATTATAATAAAGTTATTAACCCCTAATCCGCCTCACTAACCCTATAATAAATAGTATTAACCCCTAATCTGTCCTCCCTAACATCGCCGACACCTAACTTCAAACATTAACCCCTAATCTGCTGACCGGAGCTCACCGCTATTCTAATAAATTTATTAACCCCTAAAGCTAAGTCTAACCCTAACACTAACACCCCCCTAAGTTAAATATAATTTAAATCTAACGAAATAAATTAACTCTTATTAAATAAATTATTCCTATTTAAAGCTAAATACTTACCTGTAAAATAAACCCTAATATAGCTACTATATAAATTATAATTATATTATAGCTATTTTAGGATTTATATTTATTTTACAGGTAACTTTGTATTTATTTTAACCAGGTACAATAGCTAAAATAGTTAAAATAATTACAAAATTACCAGTAAAATAAATCCTAACCTAAGTTACAATTAAACCTAGCACTACACTATCAATAAATTAATTAAATAAAATACCTACAATTACCTACAATTAAACCTAACACTACACTATCAATACATTAATTAAATACAATATCTACAAATAAATACAATGAAATAAACTAACTAAAGTACAAAAAATAAAAAAGAACTGTTACAAAAAATAAAAAAATATTTACAAACATCAGAAAAATATTACAACAATTTTAAACTAATTACACCTACTCTAAGCCCCCTAATAAAATAACAAAGACCCCCAAAATAAAAAAATGCCCTACCCTATTCTAAATTACTAAAGTTCAAAGCTCTTTTACCTTACAAGCCCTGAACAGCGCCCTTTGAGGGGCATGCCCCAAAGAATTCAGCTCTTTTGCCTGTAAAAAAACCCCACATACAATACCCCCCCCAACATTACAACCCACCACCCACATACCCCTAATCTAACCCAAACCCCCCTTAAATAAACCTAACACTAAGCCCCTGAAGATCTTCCTACCTTATCTTCACCATACCAGGTTTACCGATCGATCCAGAAGAGCTCCTCCGATGTCCTGATCCAAGCCCAAGCAGGGGGCTGAAGATGTCCATGATCCGGCTGAAGTCTTCATCCAAGCGGGAGCTGAAGAGGTCCATGATCCGGCTGAAGTCATCATCCAAGCGGGAGCTGAAGAGGTCCATGATCCGGCTGAAGTCTTCAATCAACGGCATCTTCAATCTTCTTTCTTCCGGATCCATCTTGTAGACCTCCGACGCGGAACATCCTGCTGGCCCGACGGACTACCGACGAATGAAGGCTCCTTTAGGAGGGACGTCATCCAAGATGGCGTCCCTCGAATTCCGATTGGCTGATAGGATTCTATCAGCCAATCGGAATTAAGGTAGGAAAATTCTGATTAGCTGATGGAATCCGTCGGGCCAGCAGGATGTTCCGCGTCGGAGGTCTACAAGATGGATCCGGAAGAAAGAAGATTGAAGATGCCGTTGATAGAAGACTTCAGCCGGATCATGGACCTCTTCAGCTCCCGCTTGGATGATGACTTCAGCCGGATCATGGACCTCTTCAGCTCCCGCTTGGATGAAGACTTCAGCCGGATCATGGACATCTTCAGCCCCCTGCTTGGGCTTGGATCAGGACATCGGAGGAGCTCTTCTGGATCGATCGGTGAACCTGGTATGGTGAAGATAAGGTAGGAAGATCTTCAGGGGCTTAGTGTTAGGTTTATTTAAGGGGGGGTTTGGGTTAGATTAGGGGTATGTGGGTGGTGGGTTGTAATGTTGGGGGGGGGTATTGTATGTGTTTTTTTACAGGCAAAAGAGCTGAATTCTTTGGGGCATGCCCCGCAAAGGGCCCTGTTCAGGGCTGGTAAGTTAAAAGAGCTTTGAACTTTAGTAATTTAGAATAGGGTAGGGCATTTTTTTATTTTGGGGTTTTTTGTTATTTTATTAGGGGGCTTAGAGTAGGTGTAATTAGTTTAAAATTGTTGTAATTTTTTTCTAATGTTTGTAAATATTTTTTTATTTTTTGTAACTTAGTTCTTTTTTATTTTTTGTACTTTAGTTACTTTATTTAATTGTATTTATTTGTAGGAATTGTATTTAATTAATTTATTGATAGTGTAGTGTTAGGTTTAATTGTAGATAATTGTAGGTATTGTATTTAATTAATTTATTGATAGTGTAGTGTTAGGTTTAATTGTAACTTAGGTTAGGATTTATTTTACAGGTAATTTTGTAATTATTTTAACTATTTTAGCTATTAAATAGTTATTAACTATTTAATAGCTATTGTACCTGATTAAAATAAATACAAAGTTGCCTGTAAAATAAATATTAATCCTAAAATAGCTATAATATAATTATAATTTATATTGTAGCTATATTAGGATTTATTTTACAGGTAAGTATTTAGCTTTAAATAGGAATAATTTATTTAATAAGAGTTAATTTATTTCGTTAGATTTAATTTATATTTAAGTTAGGGGGGTGTTAGTGTGAGCTCCAGTCGGCAGATTAGGGGTTAATGTTTGAAGTTAGGTGTCGGCGATGTTAGGGAGGGCAGATTAGGGGTTAATACTATTTATTATAGGGTTAGTGAGGCGGATTAGGGGTTAATAACTTTATTATAATAGCGGTGCGGTCTGGTCGGCAGATTAGGGGTTAATAAGTGTAGGCAGGTGGAGGCGACGTTGTGGGGGGCAGATTAGGGGTTAATAAATATAATATAGGGGTCGGCAGTGTTAGGGACAGCAGATTAGGGGTACATATCGATAATGTAAGTAGCGGCGGTTTACAGAGCGGCAGATTAGGGGTTAATAATAACATGCAGGGGTCAGCGATAGAGGGGGCGGCAGATTAGGGGTTAATAAGTGTAAGGTTAGGGGTGTTTAGACTCGGGGTACATGTTAGAGTGTAAGGTGCAGACGTAGGAAGTGTTTCCCCATAGCAAACAATGGGGCTGCGTTAGGAGCTGAAACCGGCTTTTTTGCAGGTGTTAGGTTTTTTTTCAGCTCAAACAGCCCCATTGTTTCCTATGGGGGAATCGTGCACGAGCACATTTTTGAGGCTGGCCGCGTCCGTAAGCAACTCTGGTATCGAGAGTTGAAGTTGCGTTAAATATGCTCTACGCTCCTTTTTTGGAGCCTAACGCAGCCATTCTGTGGACTCTCAATACCAGAGTTATTTTAAAGGAGCGGCCAGAAAAAAGCCAGCGTTAGCTATGCAGGTCGTTACCGACAAAACTCTAAATCTAGCCGTAAGTGTCTTGTGTTTCATAATTATGGAATCAGTTTTACTGACTAATTCATTTGCATTTTGAAAACAACACAAAATCAGAAAAAAACTAAAAAAATATGTACTAGAATAATGTAATTCTACACCCAAGAGAAAAAATGTGTCTTAACAGGTCTGAGCTTTTGAATTAAAGGGAGATGGAATTATTTCATGATTCAGATAGAGAATATAATTTTAAACAACTTTCCAATTTACTTCTATCATCTTATTTGCTTCATTCTCTTGGAATCCTTTGATGAAGAAGGAGCAATGCACTACTGGGAACTAGTTAATGCATTGAGTGAGCCAATAACTTGAGGCATTTATGTTCAGCAACCAATCAGCAGCTTCTGAGTCTACCTAGGTTTCCTTTACAACAAAGGATATAAAGAGAACAAAACAAATTAGATAATAGAAATAAATTGAAAAGTTGTATAAAATCACATGCTCTATCTGAATCATTAAAGAAAAAAAACTGGGTTTATGTCCCTTTAAATCACACAAAAAATGCATTCCATGCCCTTTAAAACGCTATTCTTATGGATTGAATTAGAGTGCCTTGTTGGTAAACTGGATGAGAAATGCTTGAAACTGCACTAATATAGAATAGTTGTGAATGAAGATAATGCATCATTCTCTGTTTGTGAATGGAGGTTTATTTCCTATGGGAATAACTTGTTTAGAAATATAGGATCCCGTGTTAAAGTGATTTATAAGTTGACTGCTCTGTTCCTGGCTTTTATTTTTGTCTTCACTAATCACATTGTTGCTACAATTTATTTTAAAAGTGGCTGTATTTCTAGGTTTTGTTCATTTAATAGTTTGTGTTGCTGTAGTTAAAGGGACATGAGACCAATAACATTTATTTCATGATTCAGATAGAGCGTGTCCTTTTAAACAACATCCACATTTATTTCTATTATCTAATTTGTTTTATTCTCTTTTGTTATCCTTTCTCAAAAAGCATACCTAGGTAGGCTCAGAAGCAACAATGCAGTGCTAGCTGCTGATTGGCTGCTTCACATATGATAATTTATGACAATGGATCTAATTTACCAAGGTATTACATAGTAACATAGTAGATGAGGTTAAAAAAAAGACCAAAGTCCTTTGAGTTTAACCTATACAAATCTATTATACTTGCAAAAAAGCGCCAGCTGATCTTAAATTAATCTCATCAAAAGGTGACCCATTTAATATTAGCAATCATACCCATGAATTATGTTTCTAGCCAGAAATGTATTCAAACCATTTTTAATTGTATCTAAGGTATTGGCATTTACTACCTCCTTTGGTAATGAGTTTCACAATTTTATTGCTCTTACAGTGAAAAAAACGTTTCCGTTACAGGAGATTAAATTGTGATCTCTTGTCACAAACAATTTTCTTGGAGTAAACAGATTTTCTGCCATCCCTGTATATGGGTCTTGAATATATTCATATAAAGTAATCATGTCCCCTATAAAGCCCCTCTTGTTATTGGCTAATCTGATTTGTTCAGCTAGCTCCCGGTAGTACATTCCTGCTCCTTAAATATACCAAGAGAACAAATCAAAATTTATAATAAAAGTAAATTAGAAAATTGTTCAAAATGTGATGCTCTATCTGAATCATGATACATATTTTTATAGTTTCATACCCTATAAGTATTAGTTACAAATATTATTTTTCTGTAGCTACTCTTTTACATTATTTATTAACATAGCTGAGTTAATACCAATAAATAATAAAAAAGACATTTATGAAAATAGATAGATGTTTCAATAATATTATATTTAAAAATTGTGGAAGTTAAATGTTTAGTGTATGTGATTTTGCATTCTAAAATGAATACAATTCTTTGTAATTTCTCAGAAGTCTCCTCCAATTCTTAAAATGCATTAAAATCACTCAGATCTAAGAGACATGATTCTAATTCGTCTGGATTTTCCTTTCAGTGTATAAGGAATTCTACAAATGATATTCTTTAAAGAAAGTTTATAAAAGGCAAGAAGTTTCTCTGAAATGTCAGTGTTCAGGATCATACAGGCAACAGAACGTGATGAGACCCTCTCGCCCAGAGGTGATAAAATACAGACAGATTAAACAATGGTTCTAATAAAAAAAGGAGCAGAGAAAGGTTTAAATTTATTTACAGCTGAAGTTTTAGATAGTTCAAGATTAAAGGGTCAGTAAAGTCAAAATTAAACTTTCATGATTCAGATAGAGCTTGCAATTTTAAGCAACTTTCTCATTTATTCCTATTATCAATTTTTCTTCATTATCTTGCTATCTTTATTTGAAAAGCAAGAATGTAAGTTTAGAAGCCAGCCCATTTTTGGCTCACAACCTGGGTTGTGCTTGCTGATTGGTGGCTAAATGGTGTCCAGGTTACTGAACCAAAAATTGAAGGGCTCCTTAGCTAAGATGCATTATTTTTCAAATAAAGATAGCAAGAGAACAAAGAAAATAATAATAGGAGTAAATTGGAAAGTTGCTTAAAATTGAATGCTCTATCTGAATCATGAAAGAAAAAAAAATGGGTTTAGCGTCCCTTTAAACAACTTTCCAATTTACTTCTGTTATCAAATGTGCTTTGTTCCTTTGGTATAATTTATTATACCAAAGGAACAACCCCAGGTAGGTTTATAACAGCTCAGGAGTGTGCACGTGTCTTTATTACTCTATGGAAGCAGTGTTTTGCAACATTATTTGTAGCTTTGTTATATAATTATGAGCCTATCAAGAGAATGAAGCACATTTGATACCAGAAGTAAATTAGAAAGTTGTATAAAATGCCATGCTCTATCCGAATCATGTAAGTTTAATTTTGACATTAGTGTCCCTTTAAAATCTTAGAAGTTTTGATAAAAAAAGACAATATAATGTGTATGAAACAGTGAATCAGGTAGAAATTTACCCCACACACATCTAAAACTCTCTCAATTGAACAACACCTCCATGTAAAAAATAATTTATACAAAATTTTCAAAAAATAAAATAAAAAATGCTGTAATGGATTTACCCCCCCCCCCCAGTGAAACCGCTCAATTGCAATAATGTAGCTGCAAAAATGTTGTGCAAAACAGGATTGCACCTTGGGATCTCGCCTTTGTGACAGGGAGTTCCATAATGTAGCTGGAAACGGTACAGTGGTTATAGTGTTTGTACTTTGTGGTTACGAATTTGCCCGTTTGCGAGCACGCAATAATTTAGCGCTCCACTTGTAATCTAGCCCAGATAGTTTAATGTCCCTTTAAGGTGCCCAGGTAGAAAGCAGTCAGGAAAAGCAGTCAAAGGTTAAACCATCCCACAGTTTAGCTATCCCATGTTCTACAAATAGCATTCCCAGAAACAATGAAGTGTATCTGAGCACATGAAAGCATGTGTCCTGGCATGTTATATATATATATCTCCTGTTTTACTGAATGTTTGCTATGGCTAGAAAACAAAAACTCATTATAAGCAAAAACATACTCCAAGGGCACCATTTATTAATCAGCAGATATTGCTTCGGAGACCCATCGTTTCAGGTCCGCCTGAAACTGAAGTTAAAGGGACAGTCTAGTCCAAAATAAATCTTCATGATTCAGATAGAGAATGTAATTTTAAACAATTTTCCAATTTACTTTTATCACCCTTTTTGGTTTTTTTCTCTTGGTATTCTTAGTTGAAAGCTAAACCTAGGAGGTTCATATGCTCATTTCTTAGATCTTGAAGTTTTTTCACCACTAAAGGGTGTTAGTTCATGTGTGTCATATAGATAACACTGTGCTCACGCACGTGGAATTCAGGTGAGCCAGTTCTGATTGGCTAAAATGGATTTCTGTCAAAAGAATTGAAATAAGGGGGCAGTTTGCAAAGGGTTAGATACAAGATAATCACAGAGGTAAAAAGTATATTAATATAACAGTGTTGGTTATGCAGAACTAGGGAATGGGTAATAATAAAGGGATTATGTATCTTTTTAAACAATAACAATTCTGGTGACTGTCGCTTTAAGAAGCAGAGGTCGTAAGACCTTTTAGGTGGCGGACTGAAATCATCCCTATCCAATCAGGATGATTGACAGCCCCTGCTAGCAGCTGATTGGCCACCAGTGAGCAGGGGGCGGCATTGCACAGGCATTTCACCAGATCACCATGATATGTTGTCGGCATTGAATGCTCACCCTTTAATGAATCTACCCCCAAGGTTCTCTCTTGTTGATATCAACAGTGCCTCACTAAGCCTTAGATATCAGAAGCAAACACCCTGTCCTGTTTTGATTGGCTCAGACAAATAAAGCTTAGATTGTTGCTTTTAGCACTAAACATTAGGCATGTGATTCATTCCAAACGAGTGCACCAGCTAAATTTAATGGGTCATAAAACTCAAATATTTTCTTTCATGAATCAGAAAGAACATACAATGTTAAAAAACTTTCCAATTTGCTTCTATTATCAAATGTTCTTTGGTTTCTTGTGAACCTTTGTTGAAAAGCAGGAAGCTAAGTTCCGGAGTGTGCACGTGTCTGCAGCACAATATGGCAGCCATTTTGCAACGATGTTATACATTAGCAAGAGCACTAGATGGCAGCAATTTCCTGCCATGTGGAGCTGCAGAAAAGTGCACACTACCTATCCAGATATCTCTTAAACAAAGAATAACATGAGAACAAAGCAAATTTGATCATAGAAGTAAATTGGAAAAAAAAATAATCTGAAAAATGAAATAAAAAAAATGCGGGTTTCATGTCCCTTTAAAGAAAACAAAGAAATACTAATAACATTAATCAGTGTTTATTCCTTTTTTAATTGCCTGTAGGGGTTAAAATGCTCACCTCTAGGGTGCTAGAGAGCCAAGATAATCCAGACCCTTCTTCATAGAGCCCCAGCCGTGCTAATAGAAGGTTTTTCGTGGCACATCCAAGAGCCTTCGGTAAAGGAGAAGGTCCTTTATCACAGGTCCATTAGCGGGGGCTCTAAGAGGAAGTGTCGGGATTAGCACAGCTCTCTAAGAGGTAAGTATATAACTCTACAATTTTTTTTTTTAAATATTCTGTGAATATTCTGTATTCAAACAAATCAAAAACTGAATAGTTCAGCAGATAAATATTCGGTGGAAACTAATTTCCCCTAATATTCGTTCCAAATGAATCAGCCTAACCAAATTTTGTAGCGCTGCACATGTCTTCTAAACATCCAATATCCCATATCAAGAGATATCAAATATTTATACCGGACATTTTAGAATGATCGTACACAGTATTAACCACCCTTAGTTGTTATTATTGTGATTAATGTGCAGGGGAGGTTCTAGACCATAATATTTCAAGGTGCACAAAAATGGCCACACAGATAAAAATTAGGGGTGCAAAAAATACCAGTGGAGAACCTAATCTTCAACAATTCCATTTTATTTCTGTCCATCCTTTGCCTGTTAGCCAGTGTTCTATACAATTTTGCTACCTATCAAATTTTCCAACCGCGGCTGATCTGTTTAATGTGCACTTAGCGGGGTAGGAAAATGTAATAGAGGTTGCGGAAATAATTATGCCCGCTTCACTGAGTGACATAATTAGCGCATGCAAACTGAAGGGGTAGGAAATCTGACAGTGTTTGTGTTCTGTCAGATTTTCCCTCTAGCATGCGTAGTACTTGGGTAGCTAAACCTGTCAGAGGAGGTTCTAGTTTTACTGAGACGAACACTGATGCCTGATTAAGATGCCCTGGAAAAATACCTGAGAAGATGGTTGGACTTTTTCCTATTTGAAATTCGGACTCATATCCATTCTTCTTCTTCTGTTGTTTGAGTATATGTACGCCTCTTATTTATTTTATTTTATTGGATTGTGAATTTAGCAATCCCAGATTTAACTGTTAATGAGTAACTATCAAATCAACTTTATTCACACACATTTTTTTAGCGTGTAGCAAACCTTTTGTTATTGTCTTCTCATCACCTGAGACATAGGGCAAAATGTATCATTATGTGAACGGACAGGATTCACATGTGAACCTGTCCACATTTCAACACAGATTGTGGTTTACATATGTTCCCTATATTTACAATGCCACAAGCGAACGCTCATGCAATTCCGCTCCCTACCCTCTTACAAGCAATTGCATGAGAGTAGGGTTTGTCAAATGAATCTGTGGTGATTTCCATCCACCAAATCCAAGTAGGCGAGAGGGTTTTATGAAGCAGCGGTTTAAACCACTGCTTCATATATATCAGTTGCAGCCAGCAACCGATCGAGCCATTCGCCTCACGATAAATCTATGCCATAGGTTAGATTATTTGGTGTATTTGAAACAAATGGGCAGAGAACAAAGCAAACACACTTTAAATTTCATTGGCTGGAGAATGCTGATAAACCCTTATATATAATGACCTGTATGAAATTCTCTTTATATGCAAATACAATATGGATGGAAGAAGAGAAGAAGAAGATGCAGAGAATTGACTTTCAGGGAACACAAAGAATTCTCAGTGGAGTAGCCAAATCTAACTTTTTGAAGCATTTTATGTAAGTTATTAATGTCATTGGTTTAAAGGGACATTTAACAGAGAGTAATGAGATTGTAATATAAAATGTTAAAACGTGTATATATACTGTATATATATTTTTTTTTTATTTAGTGTTTTAATGTCCCTTTAAAACATTAGAAATTTATTTATCTTTCCAAAATTGAAAAAGAGTAGTTAGGAGGCTTTGTCCAACAAGCAGTACATGTTAAAATTATGATCGTGCTCCCCAATGCATGCACAGTTAATTAATTATGGTCTTGCATGCAAATCTTTATCCAACGAAGACTACATTACCACATCTTTGTGCTGCAATAGGGCATAGGCAGCAACAATGGTCTGACCTGCTTTAAATAAATCCATGCCAAGCGTGTTATCACATTATCATTGATGTTGGTGACTATATCACTTGAGGAACGTGCATGCGTGGCACATCTACAATTGAATAGCGTATGCATGACTACATAACTGAGAGAACCCAGGTTGCCCACCTGGGTAATGAGTTGGCAAATGGGCAGGATTTCAGTGGTATTTGAGCAATTTTTCATACAATATTGAAGTCGGAATTGATGACAATGAACATGAGCTTAAAAATCTTTACTTGTTTGTTGGGTAGTGGCCCAACAATCAACTAAAGTTTTTTAAGCTCATGTTCATTGTCATGTGATTGTTACTCTATCTTTTTTTTTATTCCATCAATAAAGACTTCAATATTGTATG
Organism: Bombina bombina; assembly: GCF_027579735.1. Lineage (NCBI taxonomy): Eukaryota > Metazoa > Chordata > Amphibia > Anura > Bombinatoridae > Bombina > Bombina bombina. The sequence continues at coordinate 71,018,195 of NC_069505.1, forward strand.
AAAAATTGCTCAAATACCACTGAATCAGGGTATTTCCCCTCTATGAAAGGCCTAGTGATCTAAAAGACGCTGCACCCAGAGTGCCACTGGCCTTACAACTAAATAGCGCTGGAGGTTTAATTCCATACCACAACAGGGGGTGTACAGTAAAAGTAAATGGATTTATTCTTGCTCTTTAGAAACACTAATGTTTTTATCTACAAAATCCCCCCCTAACACCTCTTGGTTTTGTGCAAAATTGTGCTTTGTCCAACTCTCCCTAGAGAGGCCAAAAAGCAAAACCTGTAACCTAGGTTATTCAAAATGTTGCAAATAACCTAAACCACCTATTGCAGCATTTGAAGGTTATATAATTTGCTTTCTGGCTTCATTAGGGAGCGTGGGACAAGCACAGTTTTTACTAGAGGTATTTATTTGTTTTGAAAAATGGATATTAGTTTTGTTTCCATGAAACGAATATCCAAATTAATGCACCAAAGAAATTTAAAGAAAATGAAAAAAAATAAAATCGGTGATACTAAAATACTAAATTGAGACCTAGGGGTAGATTTATTAAGCAGAGGATGCTACTTCCTACCACCATTGCTCGCGGCTAGCCTGAAACGTAAGTTAAGAAGAAGCGGTCGTAAGACCTTTTAGGTGGCGGGCTGAAATGATCCCAATCCGATCGGGATGATTAAAAGCCCCTGTTAGCGGCCGATTGGCTGCCGGTGAGCAGGGGGCAGCATTGAACAAGCATTTCATTAGAAATACTTGTGCAATGAGAAATGCCGACAGCGTATGCATTTAGCGAGGTCGAACAGATATGATTCGCTACTGTGAATCATGTCCGCTCGACCCTTAGTAAATTTACCCCCTTGTATCCAGCACTTTCAAGAGTATTTCCAGCTAACAGTGTGGACACTATTTGCATCTATCCGGAAACAGACTCCTATTTACGCGACTGAGGCTCCGGAATTGCTTTCATTTGGATCATAATCTTTTATTCTGAATCCTCAGTCGAGTAAAATAATAGTCTGTTTCTGGATAGATACAAGTAGTGTCCACGCTGGAAATATTCTTAAAGGTGCTGCATACAAGTTATCACCACAAATGGTACTATCACTCTGCATACTAGCGCTGCCTGAATACGAGGGAAGCTGCAGGGTCTGTGGAGGAGTTTGCTGAAGCAGGGATTTTGTGAGGTGCTGTGGACTGGTAGTTTTTTAGGTATATATCATATATATATATATATATATATATATATATATATCATATGGGTTAGGAACCTGATAAATGCAAACGCCAAACAAGTATCCGTTGTGTTGACACAGTAAGAGTATTTCCAGCTGATAGTGTGGACACTACTTGTATCTATCCAGAAACTGGCTTCTGTTTATGCATCTGAGGCTATGGATTGCTTTCATTTGGATCTTAAATGGATACTAAACCCAAAAAAATTATTTCATGATTCAGATAGAGCATGCCATTTTAAGCAACTTTCTAATTTACTCCTATTATCAATTTTTCTCTGTTCTCTTGCTATCTTTATTTGAAAAAGAAGGAATCTAAGCTAAGAAGCTGGCCCATTTTTGATTAAGCACCCTGGATAGAGCTTGCTAAATAGTGGCTACATTTAGACACCAATCAGTAAGCGCTACCCAGGCACTGAACCAAAAATGGGCCGGCTCCTAAGCTTAGATTCTTTCTCTTCAAATAAAGATAGCAAGAGAACGAAGAAAATAATAGGAGTAAATTAGAAAGTTGCTTAAAATTGCATGTTCAGATCTATCTGAATCCTAAAAGAAAAAATGTGTGTTTAGTATCCCTTTAAACTTTTTTGAGGATAAGCTAATAAAAGTGAGTACTCTGAAGAAATATCCCTTTTAACTTTCTTTTTCAGTTGGAATTGTTACATAATTTCAAACATTGCACTTTGCATTTGATTTTGTATTGCATTGTTTTAATTTCCTCTTATATATGTGGTGTATGTTATTTCTATATTGCTCCTTTTATATTGGCCAACTATAGCTATTAATATTTTATATTTTAATTGCTGGTTTATTTTAGTATACTTTTTTATTTTAATAAATTAACTGTATTATGAATCTTGCACATCAATTTAATATGCAATCATTTAAAGACAATTAATTATCTATCTTTTTAAACAATACCAATTTTGATGTTGACTGTCCCTTTAAGATCAATTCTAGGTTTTTAGCTGTCTAAGCACTCCCATTTTTATTTGTTTGTCCTATCTATTGTCACTAGGGATATTATATAGGGGAATTTTCATTTGATAAGGAGCAAATCTACTTAGCGCATACATAGAAGAGTTCTTTCTTTGTTATTTATTACGTAATGCTACACGTGATCTTATTCGCCAGTAACAAAGGAGCATTTACGAAGACAACAAATTAAAATGCTCCATGAATATTCAGTATTTGTTTAATTTAAAATGAAACGAATACCAAATAGTGCAGCAGATGAATAATTGGGAAAACAAATTTCCCTGAATATTTGTTCCGAAAGAACCAATTTTTTTTGCGCTGCACAAGTCTACTTTTTACACAAAAAAGTAAAAGGTGTTTAATGTCCTTTTAAAGGGACATGAAACCTAAGATTTTTCTTTAATTACTCAGACAGAGCATACGATTTCCAATTTTTCCAATTTTCTTCTATCATATAATTTGCTCAGCTCACTTGGTAACCTTTGTTGAAAAGCATACCTAGGTAAGCTCAGAGCTGGGAGCTAGCTGCTGATTGGTGTCTGCACAATGGTTTACCAATATGTTCAGCTAGCTCCAAGTAGTGCATTGCTCTTCATTTAACAAAGGATACCAAGAGAAGGAAGCAAAACTGATATTAAATTGGAAACTTTAAAAAATATATATATATATATGCTCTATCTGAATCATGAGAAAAAACATTTTTGTTTTTTTGTACCTTTTAAAGGGACACTGAACCCAAATGTTTTCTTTTGTGATTCAAATAGAGCATGCAATTTTAAGCAACTTTCTAATTTACTCTTATTATCACATTTTCTTCATTCTCTTGGTATCTTTATTTGAAATGCAAGAATGTAAGTTTAGATGCCGGCCCATTTTTGGTGAACAACCTGGTTTGTTCTTGCTGATTGGTGGATAAATTCATTCACCAATAAAAAAGGGCTGTCCAGAGCTTAGATGCATTCTTTTTCACATAAAGATAGCAAGAGAACAAAGAAAAAATGATAATAGGAGTGAATTAGAAAGTTGCTTAAAATTGCTCTATCTGAATCACAAAAGAAAAAAATTGGGTTCAGTGTCCTTTTAAGGAAAATCTGTACCCAGCATTCTATCTGCTTATTTTTCAGTTCATGTATTATCCCTCATATCTCTATAATTTGCTTTTTTGTCCCGCACTCTATAATCACAGGGTCTCTCTTCCTCCCCATTATATAATCTGTGCATCCACATTTCACAAATTCCATGAGCAGCAACAGGACTCTAATAATTCTTTTTCACAATTGAACTAACAAGGTCTGTATTCTATCTGCACAGAGTTTTCTCTGGTGAGTTGCACTGATGCTACAATGAATTCCGTCTCTTTGTTATTCTCATGTTTATTCTTTCAAAGGGATTGTATTAAATGTTGGCCTGGGAAATGCTTTTACATCCGATCTTTAAAATAAAAATAACAGGTTCATTTTCCTACACATAGATGCACACTGAAGCATATTTTCATTTCCATGTATGTAGGGAATGAGGTCCAATTAACATAAGTTAAATAAAAGTGACTTTAATAGTCCCACTTCATGTCCAGACAGTTTGGAAAAAAATCCTTACATAGACTGCATTGTATTTTCATAAAATAACCATTTATCTGCAAATACTCAAGAGGAACGAAAATGAAAACTATACACAAACGATGGAAATTGTTTTTACCTTTTTAATGCATTAAACATCATATCTAGAGTTGAGAAAAAGAGAGTTTCATTCATTTTGGAATTAAGGAAAAACACAAAAATACTCAATAAAAGCTGAAAAATGTTAAGGGTAAAGTCAGATATCCGGGTAAAACAGAAGTTACCCAAGCGGCTGTTGGTAAAGCCCGATTTACTGTAATGCCCCCATTGACACAAATTTTTTTGCCTCTGACTGGGGGGTTGAAGGAAGGCGACCCACTGATCCTTCGCCCCCCTTGAACCCCCCCAGGCATAGGCAAAAAAGATAGTGAAGATGGGGGAATTACTGTGCATCATATATATATATATATATGTTATATATATATATATATATATATATATGTTTGATGTGGTGACTCCACATTCTGAGGAGATTTATGATACATCGAGCTTTACCCACAGCCGCTTGGATAATGTCCATTTTTTCCCGGGTAATCCTAGGATTAGGATTACCCAATATCTGACTTTACCCATAACACATATATATATATATGTATATATATCTCAAGACTTGATGAAGACACCATTACAGGTGAAAACGCATGTAGGCTGTTTGAACCATCCAGTATCTATCTAGACAGAAGATGTACAGTATCTAATCACCATTGAATTTTTTTGTCTGTGGACTTTAAGGATCTGATCCCTCTTCTCCAATTAACTTTTGCTTTGGTCTATTTAGGACTTAGTTTTGAATGTTTAGTGCCGGCACATACCTTATCTATTAGACCTGGTATACCTAAGGTAAACCAAAGCGGGTATTTATTTTTTATTTAAAGGACACTAAGGATATATCTGATACATTTTTGAATTTTTTATATTTCCTTTGTTTTTTAAGTGTAAACGTTATATGCATTTATTTTTTTCACTTTCAAGGACACCATTATGGAACATTTTTGAGGATTTCATCTATCAGGATTATTTCATGGACTGTATAGACTTTATTCACATTACAGTTTTGGTCTGCATCCAAACTGCCACTATTATATATATATATATATATATATATATATATATATATATATATATATATATATATATATATATATATATATATATTATTTCTCACAGTGGGTTATGTTCATATCTGTTTGTTACAGAAGCATTAGTTATTTTGTTGTGAAGAGCTTATTTCCCAGCAGCAATGCCTGAACCAGCAAGCCAGCGCCTAAGAAGGGCTCCAAGAAAACCGTAACAAGTATCATTTCATAAAGAGTTAACTCTTTTTTTTCAGCTTTTAGAAACTATTGTCTAATCACCTCTGGAGCCAGACTGCTAATTGATAAGATGAACTTGTAAACTTGTTATCTTAAGTACTGTAATCCTATTGTGGCCTGTCAAAGGACAGTGCTCTCTATCTAAATGTGTGATGGGGGATTTTGTGCTTCCCCCCCTCTCCCCCTGGGAGTGCCCTGTGTGCATGTAACCTTAATAAAAAGCAGGCTGGGCATCCCAGTCCTGAGTTCTTGTTTGACCCTCAATCGCAGCGTTGACTCGTTTTTGTGGGCAGAAGGGTATCCTAGCTGTACTGCAGCTAAGGGAGATTATTCTATATTTGCGAGACTCATATAGAATACTATGGAAAGCAGCTTCTCCCCTGTTTAGCAATAGGGATCCAGGCTACTAAGCGGTCCATCTCTCAGCGAGACTAAGGGTAACCGTAACATTTGGCGGCAGCGGCGGGATTTTCCTGGATTTCCTAGGAGAGGTACAGAACGGATGGAAAGCGCTTACGAAAAATTGAAGCGTACAACCCTAAAAGATTTACTTGAAAGCAGAGGGGGGTACGCCAGCAACCGGCCGAGGAGAGAGCTGATCGCAGAATTGACCGAACTGGATCAGAGCTTCACAATGGCGGAAACACCGACCACGATTAGTGACGAAAAAACCAGGATTGTTCGGGAAAGGCTCTCATTATACGGGCCGAACCCCTCCATGGAATTGGTACAGCAGTTGATGGCAGAGGCGGACGAGGATATACGAGAGACTCGAGCCCACGAACTCAACCTAGCGAATGCACACCGCAATGCTGAAGCCCCGCAGGTAATCATCCCTGTCGAAAATGCTGGGAGGCCCAAGATACCCTATGCGGCATTTCGACCCTTCCTAGAGAGCGAGACAGGGATTGATGAATATTTGGCGGACTTCGAAAGGCAATGTGCCCTGCACCAGATTCCCAACAGAGAGTGGCCCACGATATTGTCTGGGAAACTATCCGGGCGAGCCCTGGAAGCCTTTCGTACTCTGGGTGCTGAGGAAGTGACACAGTATGAGCTAGTTAAGGAGACACTGTTGCGACGGTACGCTGTAACTCCGGACACGTATCGCCGACAGTTTCGGGGCACGGAAAAGAAGCCTAACGATACCCATATGGAATGGGCGCACCGAATGCGGAGAGCGGCAAATCACTGGCTGAGCGGAAGTAAAGCGGTGACTGGGGAGGAAATTTTACAATTGTTTCTCTTAGAACATTTTTATAATGGCATGGAACAGCAAGGGAAGGAATGGCTGCGAGACAGGCGGCCTTCTACCTTAGAAGAAGCAGCCAAATTGGCCGATGAACATTATGACTCCCGTCTTCACGAACCCATGAACTACCGAGCTCCAGCACGGGTCGAACCCAGAGAGGTTTACCGTGCACCCCCTCGTACTGAATTCCGAGCCCCGGTGCCCACAAGGCCCGTCCGACACTCAGGACCACCCAATAACAGCTCTGAGCGTCCCAGACCGACTTGCCACCGATGCAAGCAACCAGGGCATTTCATGGCTAGCTGCCCCCTTAATACGCACCAGACACCCAGGAATTACAATTACCCCTCTGGGTCCTATCGTCCGGCCCGGGCCCTCTGTGTTAACCAAGAGGCCCCTATGGAGGGATATGTGGGGCCGCTTCACGAGGCAGACCCTGTATATGCTGCCTCAGATAACCGCCAGCACCATCGGCAGAGGGTATGGCTCGAGGGGCGATCTACCGAGGGATTGCGAGACACAGGGGCTACTATCACGCTGGTACAGAGTCATTTGGTGCCAGAGCACAAGCGATCCGGACAGACTGTAGCCGTTAGAGTGGCGGGGGGGGATGTGTACAAAATTCCAACAGCTAAAGTGCATCTTGATTGGGGAGCGGGAAAGGGGGCTGTGAACGTGGGCCTAATGGATAATTTACCTGCCGAAGTACTACTGGGCAACGATTTGGGCCCCATGACTTCTGCCTATGCTCCAGTATGCAACAACGAGGCGGACCCAGTGACTACACGGGCCCAAGCCCGGACGGAGCGAGAGCTCTCACCAGTGCGGGAGACACAGGTAAGACCTACCCCGACCTTGCCTGACAGGTTAGGCCCCATACCCTGGGACACCCCAGATGCTTTCGAGGCAGAGTCTAAGACTGACCCGACCTTACAAAAGTACCGGGAACGAGCAGAGACCGGAGGGGGCGGGGCAGATAACGAAACATTCTTATGGGAAAAAGGGAAACTATACCGCTGGACAGAGAAAAGGGGACAGCGTAGGCGACAGCTGGTAGTGCCCCACAAATACCGTCAAGAAATCCTCAAAATAGGCCACGACATCCCCTTAGCAGGCCACCTAGCCGTTACCCGTACCCTACACCGCATTACTCACACGTTCTTTTGGCCAGGGGTGCACGCTGACGTTAGAACTTACTGTAACACCTGCGATGTGTGTCAACGAGTAGGAAGGCGAGGCGATCACCCTAAAGCCCAGCTAGTAAATATGCCCATTGTAGAGGAACCCTTCAGCCGGGTTGCTATTGACCTAGTGGGACCACTGGCTACCCCTAGTCCCTCCGGTAAGCGATACATTCTTACCGTAGTGGACTACGCTACCAGGTACCCAGAGGCTGTCGCCCTATCCAACATACAAGCGGATACGGTAGCGAATGCACTAGTACAGGTGTTCTCCCGGGTAGGATTTCCAAAAGAAATCCTATCCGACCGAGGCACCCAATTTACGGCTGAATTGACCCAACAACTCTGGCAGGTTTGCAAAATTAAGTCCCTCCTGAGCTCCCCATACCACCCCCAGACGAACGGGCTGTGTGAGAGGTTCAATGGGACCCTCAAGCAAATGCTCAAGACGTTCACTCAGGAATACCGAGACTGGGAACGCTTCCTGCCGCACCTCCTATTTGCTTATCGGGAGGTGCCCCAGGAAACGACAGGGTTCTCTCCCTTCGAGTTGCTCTACGGAAGAAAGGTACGGGGACCCCTAAACCTGATCCGGGAGCACTGGGAGGGAGAGATGGAGGCTGACGGTGTCCCCATTGTGCCATACGTGCTGGAACTCAGGGACCGAATGGAGCAATTAGCCAAATCCGTGCGGGCTAATCTCCAGTTGGCCCAGAGAAGACAGAAAGTATGGTACGATCGGGGGGCCCGAAAGAGAATCTTCACCATAGGACAAAAGGTGTTAGTACTTAAGCCGGTGAAGACAGACAAATTGCAGGCGTCCTGGCAGGGTCCCTACCAGATCGTAGAGAAAAGGGGAGACACCACTTATGTGATAGCTAGCTGCCACGACAACAATCTTAGAAAGACATTCCATGTAAACATGCTCAAGGAATATTTTGAGCGGCCAGAGAACGTGACGGCCGTATGTTGTTCCCCTCAGGAAGACCCCGACAGTTTACCCATTCCAGACCTATTAGAAAAGAGCCTCCCCACAGGTATAGTGGCGCAGGTTCAGATAGGGGACCGACTTAGCCCCACTGAAAGGGAGCAGCTCAACCAACTCCTCCAGTCTAAACACCTCACCTTCTCCCCGAAGCCAGGGTACACTACTTTAACCACCCACCAGGTAGATACTCCGGGACAAGCTCCCTTGCGCCAGGCTCCGTACCGAATCCCCGAAGCAGTTAGGACAGGAATGAAGAAGGAGATCGATGAGATGCTCCAGCTCAGGGTAATTGAGCCCTCCGATAGTCCCTGGGCCTCCCCAGTTGTCTTGGTGCCCAAGAAAGATGGGACCACCCGGTTCTGCGTAGACTATCGGAGGCTCAATGAAAATACCGTGACGGACGCTTACCCTATGCCCAGGGTAGACGAGCTACTCGATCGTATAGCCAGGGGAAATTACCTGACCACTATTGACCTCTGCAAAGGTTACTGGCAGATTCCCCTGGCCCCGGAGGCTATCCCCAAGTCGGCATTCGTCACCCCATTCGGCTTATATCAGTTTAGGGTAATGCCGTTTGGGATGAAGAATGCCCCAGCTACATTCCAGCGCTTGGTGGATAGGCTCCTGGATGGCTTCCAGAGTTTTGCTTGCGCCTACCTGGACGACATAGCGATCCACAGTGAGTCCTGGGAGGACCACTTAGCTCATGTGGGAATGGTTCTGGATCAGATCCGGGCTGCTGGCCTGACTCTGAAGCCAGAAAAATGCCACTTTGGGATGGCCGAGGTACAGTACCTGGGTCACCGGGTGGGGTGTGGAAAGCAGCGACCAGAGCCGGCCAAAATAGAAGCTGTCGCCAATTGGCCCACCCCCATCACTAAGACTCAGGTCCTAGCCTTCCTGGGCACGGCAGGGTACTATAGACGGTTCGTACCAGACTACAGCACACTTGCCAAACCCCTGACTGACTTGACCAAGAAGAACTTACCTCGACAGGTCCTGTGGTCTCCCCACTGTGAAACGGCTTTCCAGGCTCTCAAAAATGCTCTAATTAACGCTCCTGTCTTGGCGGCCCCAGCCCTTAACAAACGTTTTATCGTCCATACAGATGCTTCCATGTTCGGGCTGGGAGCCGTCCTCAGCCAAGTAGGCGAAGATGGAGGGGAGCATCCAGTTGCCTACATCAGCCGGAAGCTCCTGCCCCGCGAAGTCAGCTATGCAGCGGTCGAAAAGGAGTGTTTGGCTTTGGTGTGGGCATTAAAGAAATTGACTCCCTATTTATATGGTCAGGAGTTCACTCTGGTCACCGACCATAACCCGTTGGTGTGGCTGAACCGGGTCTCTGGAGATAACGGCAGGCTATTACGTTGGAGCTTATCGTTGCAACCCTTCAATTTCACCATTACTTACAGACCTGGGAAACAGAATGGCAACGCCGACGGGTTGTCCAGACAAACCGACCTCAGCCCCGCATAACCAGCGGTCTGGACAGCCTTAGTCTGCCCCGAAAAGGGGTCAGACCGTGTCTGCCAGAGTGTTCCACAGAAAGGGAGCACTGTTACAGAAGCATTAGTTATTTTGTTGTGAAGAGCTTATTTCCCAGCAGCAATGCCTGAACCAGCAAGCCAGCGCCTAAGAAGGGCTCCAAGAAAACCGTAACAAGTATCATTTCATAAAGAGTTAACTCTTTTTTTTCAGCTTTTAGAAACTATTGTCTAATCACCTCTGGAGCCAGACTGCTAATTGATAAGATGAACTTGTAAACTTGTTATCTTAAGTACTGTAATCCTATTGTGGCCTGTCAAAGGACAGTGCTCTCTATCTAAATGTGTGATGGGGGATTTTGTGCTTCCCCCCCTCTCCCCCTGGGAGTGCCCTGTGTGCATGTAACCTTAATAAAAAGCAGGCTGGGCATCCCAGTCCTGAGTTCTTGTTTGACCCTCAATCGCAGCGTTGACTCGTTTTTGTGGGCAGAAGGGTATCCTAGCTGTACTGCAGCTAAGGGAGATTATTCTATATTTGCGAGACTCATATAGAATACTATGGAAAGCAGCTTCTCCCCTGTTTAGCAATAGGGATCCAGGCTACTAAGCGGTCCATCTCTCAGCGAGACTAAGGGTAACCGTAACACTGTTGTTTAATTTGTTGTTTATATTTTCTTTTATTGTACTTTACCTATCAAGGCTTTTAAACAATTTTTAACAATATTTGTATTAAATGTGTTTTAATTATACGTATAGTGTAAGTTCCTGATAGCATACTTTATCCTTTTTTGGCTCTCCTTAAATTACATACCAGTGATGTTTCGGAAGCTCAACCCTTCATAAGACCAACAAAAGTGATGTGAGCACAAGCAATATATACCCAAATAGCCCCTCCCTCTGTTCACAAAAACCACCAAAGTGGGTGGTCATAGCAACAGACAATAACAACATATCACGTGACTATAACAGTCTAAAATAACAAATCACAAATAGCATATCAGTGTTCATTGTGAATAATCATTATATTAAATCTAAAAATCAGTGCATGTAACGGCAACTCATATTAGTACAGTGGTCAGTGATAGTGTGTCAATAGTGATCATACATAAAGTGATATTTGTAAAAAGTTAAAAATGGATCAAGCCAATTTCGCAAACACTTCAGCGTCTGCGCAATCCATTTATCGCTGCGGTATGCGGAAACTGTGGGCTTATTTGTGGCGGGTCTAGAAACAGCCTTGTATCCCCTATCCATATCTAAACATGCTGCTACATATTACCTGTTACAGATTAAAGGGACATTGAACACTAAATAACATATGGTATGCCTGACAAGTGTGTGCTTTAGTCAGGCATGTAATTACCAATAGAGAGTGAACTTCTTACACAAGGTGAGCCGTATAAATTTGTTTAACAGCATATTAACTTAAGTATGCCTCATATAAATTGGTAAGCCCCTAAAATAGTGTAACATAGAGGCATCAGTGTTATCGAAATCTCCCATATGTAAGATGTAAATATATACTTTTCAGTTTCAGAATGGGTATAGGGAATATTGGGCAGAAAAAAATCACTACAAAAGAAACTATAAAAACCACTATAATAACAGTGCCAGTCAATTCACATATTTAGGCCGTTTGGATAAATAGTCCCCAATTTAAAAATGCAACAGGCCTCTCATTGGATGAGTAACTTTTCTCTATCTCCTCCTCTTTTAAGTGGAGGAATATGGTCTATAAGCATAAAACGCAAATCTTTTACCATATTCCCGTATTCCAAAAAATGCCTGCCCACTTTGGCATTTTTTGTGAACAGGGGGAGGGGCTATTTGGGTATATATTACCTGTGCTCACATCACTTTTGTTGGTCTGATGAAGGGATGAACACCCCAAAACATCACTGGTATGTAATTAAAGGATTGCTTCACCTTATGTCAAGTCCAGAGAGTGTTGATTTCTATTTACTCTATTGATATTCATTTGGCACACTGGCGTGAGAACTTCTAAGTTTGTGAGAGTGCACTTATTCTGGACTTTTATATATATATATATATATATATATATATTATATATATATATATATATATATATATAGAGAGAGAGAGAGAGAGAGAGAGAGAGAGATAGATAGATAGATAGATAGATAGATAGAAAGATAGATAAATAGATAGATAGACAGAAAGATAGACAGATAGATAGATAGGGATAAGAGTATTGCAGTATGCTGTAATACCTTTTTTATTGGACTAACTTTACATAGGAAAATACAAGCTTTTGGGAGATTCCTCTCTTCCTCAGGTCTGAAGCAATACTGATCAATATTATAGAATTGTATATTTATAGCTTGGAGAGAAGGGGGCTATGGGGACAGGACAGGAGGTGGGAGAGATAGCTGAAAGAGTTTGCGGGGGGTCGTAAATTACAAATCAGTCTAATGCTGAAAAATGCAGGTAGTGGGGTGGAGAATGAAAAAAAAACCTCATTGGCAGGGTAAGTGCTGGATAGTCTTAAAACAGAGAACTGCTTACTGAGATATACTGTACATCCATAACATATTCACATATAATGCACAAGCAGTCACTGATATTAACAGTACATACTGTATGTGTACAATCACTATGTAATTAATGTTAATCCAATAAAAGAGGTTTTACTCTATACTGTATATATATAATATAATAGAAATTATTGCATAGGTAGTTAGCACATCTAGGTAAGGATCCCCGCTTGCCTTCACCCAAAAAAACTCCATATACATTGTTACCATTGCACCAGAGGATTCTGGGTAAGGTAAGCAAATTAGATATGCAATATATTTTTGCTTCAGATACTGTGTTAATACAGCGATCCCCTAATGGGGTAAATGCAGCAAATACAAAAATCGCTACTGGACAGCTATTTCGTTCTTATTAGAACTCATCAGTAGTAATGATGCAATGTACAGGTATACTGCACTCATACAGTGGGTTAGGGACCGGAGCCCCGCTGTAAAGTGAAAACCGCCTTAAAGTGAAACAAGGTACTTTTAATTTTCTTTTCAGTGTTTAAAATCTTGAAAACATGTTTGAACTAACATATATTAGGGGTGCAATAGTGCTACATTTAGTTTAACACTAGCACAGCAAGTATTCAATTAGTATTCAATAAATAATGTACCTGTAAAATAGTGACAATTACTGTAGTAAAATTTGCCAGACTATAGCACTGACACACAGATTGCACTGCAATGCTGTAAAATATTATTAACCCCTAATCTGCTGGCCCTAACATCGCCGCCCCCTACCTACATTTATTAACCCCTAATCTGCCGCCACCAACGTCGCCGCCACTATATTAAAGTTATTAACTTAAATATAATTTAAATAAATCTAATTAAATATTCCTATCATTAACTAAATTATTCCTATTTAAAACTAAATACTTACCTATAAAATAAACCCTAAGCTAACTACAATATAACTAATAGTTACATTGTAGCTAGCTTAGGGTTTATTTTTATTTTACAGGCAAGTTTGTATTTATTTTAACTAGGTAGAATAGTTATTAAATAGTTATTAAAAAATAAAACCCGGTGGGGCGGAGTCTAGCCACTCTGGAAGATGGCTGTGTTCTAAAAAGGCTCCCATCTTCAGATCTGGCTGAAAGCTCCTAGGATGGCATATAACCCCTTACCTAACCCCTAAACCCACCTAACACATCACTGTTTGTACCCAGCATGGAAGGAGATCCTTTTTATTTAATTTTTCCCTGTGACTCAGGAAGCACTCGGCATGTGACAAACCACGAGTAGGCCCTCTCATCCACGCACCGGCTGGATCCTCTTTACGGAGGCAACACCAGAACATAAGGGACACCAGAAACTCACCATCAAATTCTAAGGGGTTACCCATGGAGACCACAGAGATCTTCAAAGAGCGGGCACATAAACCGAGCCGGAACCACAGCTCACCCCTGGCTCTCAGCTGTGACGCACTACAAAACTCCTGGTCGCCATCTTGGGCCTTCTGAGACGCATCCCCAGTCTGCAGTAAAATGGCTAGAAGTCAGTTAAAGTAAAAGCACAACCTGATAACTTTAGCTAACCGGCCAATGTGCTCACAGAGCATGTCTTAACATATGGACTTTAATGAATCTGCAAAAAAAGAGAGTATATAATATAATCATTGCTGCTGCTTGCAAGGGGTAGTTTATCATACACATAGCCTTATCAATATTAAGCAACAAACTCCCAAAAGTTGCTCTGGTTGCTGCAAATAAGACCCTCAAACCACAGTTTAAGTCCGGAAAATAGCTGGGGAACTCAGACAGTCAGCAAACTAAGCAATAGAGACATCTTATCATAATAAACAGTTCTCATTTTTTTTTTGTGCATACGCATAGTGCTATCAGATGTGTAATGCCTTGCAAAAGGCAAAATAAGTGAGACAAGCCTAGTATTACTGGGACACTTAATCATTACCTCAAACCTGCTGAAGTCCAAGATACCACTTGCCTTGGTGAAATGGCTGATAAACAAACACCCAAGACAGACCAACTACTATATACTTAGTCAGAGACCAGCATGTATGTCACCAAAAAAGACATTTTACATCTATCATCAAAAGAATATATAAGAGAGGTTATGCAGGAAATGAGAAACCTATTTGGAGACCTCCGGAGGGACATAGGTGCACTGGATCAAAGAGCGATCTCTTTGGAAGAAGGACAGAGCATTATCAAAAATGATTTACATGAGAATACAGCACACATTCAGGACCATGAACAAAAGATTAATATCCTAACATAAAAGCTAGAAGACTTAGAGAACAGGTGCAGGTGCAATAACCTGAGAATAAGAGGTGTTTCTGAGACAGTATATCCACCTGCAATAGCAGGCTACCTACAGGCCTTGTTTAGAGTGATTAAGGGAAATCCCTCTGCAGAAGATATTCAAATAGAGAGGGCCCACAGAGCCATCAGACCTAAACCTCCTCCAAAGGGTCCACCCAGAGACATTATAGTAAAGTTTCTGAGATACAAAGACAAAGAGGAGCTTCTCCGATGTGCAAGGCTGAAACATCCAATATCTCATGCTGGAGAGGAGATTCACCTCTTCTCAGACCTTTCCCCTGCAACCCTTCAGAAGTACAGAGAACTGACACACATCACTGCCATGCTCAAGTCAAATAAAGTGCAATACAGATGTGGATGCCCAGTATCCCTAATAGCATCTCATAACAACAAATCAGCTATATATAGATCAGGGAATGACCCTAACTTATTTTATAAAGAACTCTCCATTTCTGCAACTCAAGAAAACAGCAACAATTTGGAACATTGTCCAGTTGGAAATAACATCCCCGAATGGAAAGCAATAGAACAAAGAGACTCCCAATAAGGGCACCATCTAAGACCCTCTGATCTGGATACCTTTTAGATTCACTGGACAGTCGAGTGCTTTGACGGAAGATCTAGAACAATGTCTTGTATCCTTTTTCCTTATTCTGTTTGTCTCTGAATTCACCAAGAGATGTTGACTGTTATTCATAATGTTGATTGATACAGAAGTTTATGGTTAATATCTGACAAAATTATTTGTTTTTTGTTCAGTACTATCTTAGAATAAATACTAACAAATCCTCTCCTTCAAAGTTCCACAAAAGTTTTTTTTTAAGAGGTTCTCCTTACCCATGTTTGGGGTGAGTGAAAATTGCCCTAATGGTACGGGAGCCAAGTTTGTTTTATTGATTATGTATTATATGTCAATGTTAGAGTATAGAAAATTACACTAATCTCTCTTTTAATTTAAGGTTTTCAAATGTATTGTTTACAGGGTCAACTAAAATATACATAGAGAGGGAACCTTTCTCTGAGCCTTATTTGAGCTATGTCTAATAACTTTTTACCATAAGAATGTTCACAGTGTCATAAGACCTATTTAATATATGAACGCAATTATAAACAATACTAGGGTAATTGTTCGCACTATGTACACAATGGCATACCCTGATGCCACATTAATCTGGTAACTGTATTCTCTATAAATGAACAGACCCCCCACCTTATGATTTTCCCAAGATCAGAACTACAGACTATTTAATAGCAGGTTTCACATTACCTAGTTTCTATATATTCCTATACTTCAAAACATACATTTAGTTTCCCCTTCCAAGCTAATCTTTTAACCATCCTCCCCTCACCAAAACCCTACCCTATATGCCACCTAATGTAATAAACAATCTAAACTATCACCTTTATAGCCAGAGATGGAGATATTTCCCCTTAGTGATTTTCCTTTCTTGAAATATTCGAGTCTGCGACAGACGCGCTCTTTGTGCAAATTACTGGCGAATAATATACTTCTCTGTACTTTACTAAATTTCAGAAGTTATAAATATATTGCGCTAAAAGTACACCGATACTAATCTTTTCTTTCTACATTTCACACTCGACTTTACCCCCTCTTAACCTCCCTCCCTCCTCCCCATCCCCCCCCCCTTTTTTTTTTCTCCCAGCTAAAAATGACAACCAGACCTAGTAAATTCCAAGAACTCTCTTTCCAAATAACATCTATTAACGTTAAGGGCCTAAATAGCCCGGGCAAAAGATCAATAACACTTAGGGAATTAAACAGAATTAAAAGTCAGATTCTCATGCTACAGGAGACACATTTTCAAAAGGGCAAAGAACCTCATTGGAATACACCACAATTCCCCATAGCCTGTTTTGCTTCTGGACCAAAAAAAAGGAGGGGTGGCAATTTTGATCCACAAATCCCTCCCATTCCAAATAACACAAACTGACAAAGACCCAGAAGGATGGTATATCTTGATATCGGGCCTATTTTACGGTCAACAGATAATGTTACTGAATGTATACGCACCTAACATTTCTCAAAACACCTTCTTTAAAAAGATAGCAAATTCGATACTAGACCAAGCAAAAGGAACATTATTTGTAACAGGCGATTTTAATCTTGTACTCAAACCCACACTGGATTCCTCTAAAGGAACCTCGTATGTCCCAAAAACCGTACTGAAAGCAGTTAGGACCACTTTAACAAACCTTGCCTTACACGACGTTTGGAGAACACTGCATCCGAATGTTAAAGACTATACTTTCTATTCATCTCCACACAATAGCTACTCAGGACTAGATCATATATTCACTGACGCTAACGGTCTGACACTGACAAACCAATGTGAAATAGGACAAATAACCTGGTCAGACCATGCCCCCATTACTTGCTCTATAATCTGGCCTGATCTTCCTATAACAAACAAAATCTGGAAATTAGACGAATCCCTTCTAGATAACCCACTGATCCTAAGTGACATAAAAAAAGACCTGGCAGAATATTGCTCAAATAATAGAAATTCCACTGCATCGGCACAATGCTAATGGGAAGCACACAAAACCGTGATGCGCTGTATTTTTATAAAACATAAAGCTAAAATTAACAGACAATCCAAAATAAAACACAGCCAACTCCTGGACCGAATTCAAACTTTAGAGAAGGCCCACAAACAGGATCTGACTAATGACAGCATTAAAACTGACCTATTCCAGACTAGGACTGACCTCAAGAGATACTTGATAGAAACTTACCAACATAACGCCTTATTTTTAAACCAATACTACTAAGAAGGAGGCAATAAACCAGGAAAGCTATTAGCTAATAGCCTTCACAGAAAACACTTAGCTTCACATGTGCACTCATTACAAACCTCAGAAGGACAAATAATAAAAGGCAACAAACACATAGCATAATTCTTCAGAGATTACTATAATTCGTTATACAATATTACAGGAGACAAGGACTCATCCCAATCGACAGATCCTGACCTTGACATCAAAGACATGTTAGATGAATATTTTCGAGACTTAGGACTACCCTCATTATACCAAGAAGCAAGGGGACACTTAGAAGCCCCTATTAGACCAGAAGAATTACAAAATGCCATTAAAGACTCTCCATCAGCTAAAAGCCCTGGATTTTTGGATATTATAAGAAATTAATTGATATATTGTCCCCTCATCTGCTCACCTTATTTAATAACTTAAGAGATGCCCCTTTCCTGTCTAAAAATCTGCTCGAAGCACACATAACGGTCATCCCCAAACCGGGCAAACCAGCAACGCAGCCTGAAAATTTTATGCCAATTTCCCTGATAAATAACGATATGAAGATACTTGCTAAAATCTTAGCAAACAGGCTGAATACATACCTGCCGAGTTTGATTTCATGCGACCAGGTTGGTTTTGTACCGGGAAGAGAGGCCCGTGACAACACCATTAAAGTTGTTCAATTAATAAAACAGGCTAGAATACAGGGAGTGCAGAATTATTAGGCAAGTTGTATTTTTGAGGATTAATTTTATTATTGAACAACAACCATGTTCTCAATGAACCCAAAAAACTCATTAATATCAAAGCTGAATAGTTTTGGAAGTAGTTTTTAGTTTGTTTTTAGTTATAGCTATTTTAGAGAGATATCTGTGTGTGCAGGTGACTATTACTGTGCATAATTATTAGGCAACTTAACAAAAAACAAATATATACCCATTTCAATTATTTATTTTTACCAGTGAAACCAATATAACATCTCAACATTCACAAATATACATTTCTGACATTCAAAAACAAAACAAAAACAAATCAGTGACCAATATAGCCACCTTTCTTTGCAAGGACACTCAAAAGCCTGCCATCCATGGATTCTGTCAGTGTTTTGATCTGTTCACCATCAACATTGCATGCAGCAGCAACCACAGCCTCCCAGACACTGTTCAGAGAGGTGTACTGTTTTCCCTCCTTGTAAATCTCACATTTGATGATGGACCACAGGTTCTCAATGGGGTTCAGATCAGGTGAACAAGGAGGCCATGTCATTAGATTTTCTTCTTTTATACCCTTTCTTGCCAACCACGCTGTGGAGTACTTGGACGTGTGTGATGGAGCATTGTCCTGCATGAAAATCATGTTTTTCTTGAAGGATGCAGACTTCTTCCTGTACCACTGCTTGAAGAAGGTGTCTTCCAGAAACTGGCAGTAGGACTGGGAGTTGAGCTTGACTCCATCCTCAACCCGAAAAGGCCCCACAAGCTCATCTTTGATGATACCAGCCCAAACCAGTACTCCACCTCCACCTTGCTGGCGTCTGAGTCGGACTGGAGCTCTCTGCCCTTTACCAATCCAGCCACGGGCCCATCCATCTGGCCCATCAAGACTCACTCTTATTTCATCAGTCCATAAAACCTTAGAAAAATCAGTCTTGAGATATTTCTTGGCCCAGTCTTGACGTTTCAGCTTGTGTGTCTTGTTCAGTGGTGGTCGTCTTTCAGCCTTTCTTACCTTGGCCATGTCTCCGAGTATTGCACACCTTGTGCTTTTGGGCACTCCAGTGATGTTGCAGCTCTGAAATATGGCCAAACTGGTGGCAAGTGGCATCTTGGCAGCTGCACGCTTGACTTTTCTCAGTTCATGGGCAGTTTTTTTTGCGCCTTGGTTTTTCCACACACTTCTTGCGACCCTGTTGACTATTTTGAATGAAACGCTTGATTGTTCGATGATCACGCTTCAGAAGCTTTGCAATTTTAAGAGTGCTGCATCCCTCTGCAAGATATCTCACTATTTTTTACTTTTCTGAGCCTGTCAAGTCCTTCTTTTGACCCATTTTGCCAAAGGAAAGGAAGTTACCTAATAATTATGCACACCTGATATAGGGTGTTGATGTCATTAGACCACACCTCTTCTCATTACAGAGATGCACATCACCTAATATGCTTAATTGGTAGTAGGCTTTCGAGCCTATACAGCTTGGAGTAAGACAACATGCATAAAAAGGATGATGTGGTCAAAATACTCATTTGCCTAATAATTCTGCACTCCCTGTAATGTGGAAACCTATGGTACTTTTCTCGACGGATGCAGAGAAGGCCTTTGATAGGGTCCGATGGTCTTTTCTGTGCAGGTCGATGCTGGAGATGGGGTTCCCGGAACCCTTACTCAAAATGGCCCTATCACTATACTCCAACCCAAATGCCAAAATCAGGGTAAACAACACACTTTCTGACCCTTTCAATATCAGCAATGGCACGGGGCAGGGGTGCCCTTTGTCTCCT
The DNA here is from genome assembly GCF_027579735.1 of Bombina bombina. Lineage (NCBI taxonomy): Eukaryota > Metazoa > Chordata > Amphibia > Anura > Bombinatoridae > Bombina > Bombina bombina. The sequence continues at coordinate 71,038,340 of NC_069505.1, forward strand.
CTGCTTTTTGCCATCTCAATAGAAACCCTGGCTCAAAAAATCAGAAATAATAACAATATTAAAGGACTCAAAGTAGGGCTATCAGAATATAAGCAGGCATTGTATGCCGATGACATCCTCTTCACACTAACAGAAGCGGAAAACTCTGTCCCAGAACTGCTCAAGGAGCTAGAATGGTATGGTAAACAATCTAATTTTAAACTAAATTTCAATAAATCAGAAATTCTAAACATCAATACTCCCACCCAAATAACACAATACTTGAAAGATACATATAACATTCCCTTAGCCAAACACAAACAGAAATGCTTAGGGATAAACCTAACATCCTCACCACAAGATTTATATAAGCATAATTACATCTCTATATAAAACGAAATAATACATGATCTATCCACATGGAAGAATAAACCCCTGTCCTGGTTGGGCAGAAATGGGGTTGTTAAAATAAACGTTCTGCCGCACATTTTGTACCTGATGCAGACTCTTCCCATACCACTACACGACAATTACTTCCCCCAAATACAGAAAATCTTGGAACAACACATATGGTCAGGCATAAAACCAAGGATCCCCAAAAAGACGTCATACTTACCCAGAGATAGAGGAGGCCTTGGGGTACCGGATATCAAGGCATACAGACAAGCAATCACGCTTAGACACATAGTGGAGTGGGCACATAACATGGACAACAAAACATGGATACAAATTGACAGGAACATTTCCAAGCGAAACAATGTAGCCACACTCGCATGGACGAACCCACAGCAGAGACCCAAAAACATCCACAATTATCTCATAATGACAGACATACTCTCTGAATGGGATAAACTTTTGAATACTACCTTGCATATCTCTTCAAGACAAGCACCACTCACACCGTTAGTAGAGAATGTAGAACTGCCTTACCACCAGTTGGGCAAACACATTACAACTCCGTATAACTTAAGAATTGGATCCCTTCAATTCATTTCAGAAGTTGGAAAACTGAAAATGCAGGCAAGTCTTGCGGAAACCCACGGAGAGATTTTCTCTTCATGGCTACATTACAATCAACTAAAACACTTCATCTCACATCATAGACATAAAAAAGACTGGGGCAGGGAAACTACCAGTTTCGAAAAAATCTGTATTCAAGCTACTCCTCTGGCTCACCTAATATCTAAGTTATACAAAATAACAGTTAATAGCGATCCCACATACCTCCCCTCTTATACATTGGCGTGGCACAAGGAATTAAACCAAGACTTAGACGCAGACACCTGGCTGAGAACATTTAGAATAACTAAACACTCCTCTGTATCCGCCAGAGTACAAGAAATACAATTGAAATTATTATGTCACTGGTACCTAACCCCTGTGCGCTTACATAAAATATTCCCCAAGCTAAAAAGCACATGTTGGAGAGGCTGTGGAGAAGAGGGATCTCTTCTCCATGTTTGGTGGTCCTGCCCGACCTTGAACGAATATTTGACAAACATATTCAAAACAATGTCTGAAATTCTAGGTGCTCAGATACCTAGAGATCCAAATGCCTTTTCTACATTTCATTGCCCAAGCTCGAGGGAATGGGCAGAAAAGCCCTCCTCTTGATAATGTTAACAGCAGCTAAAAAACTAATTCCAAAATATTGGAAAACCAAGACAATTCCCTCAGTGCTAGAGTGGAAAACCCAGGTAGATGAATTCCTGATTTTGGAAAGATACCACTACCTAAAAACACGACAATTAGAACAATATGAGATGATACTAGCAATCTGGAATCAAAAGATCTAAGGATCATTCTTTCTTGCCTATGGTTCAGCTGTGGTGAATACCCATCCCCCCCTTTTTTTTCTTTTCTTTCTCTATCTTCCTCACCCCTTTAAGCTCTTTACTTCTCTTTCTCTTTTCTTGATGTCTCTCTCGACCTCATTTCTAGACAGTAAATTGAAAAGTCTTCATCTATACATTTATACAGTTTGCAAAATAAGAAATTTATAAAGCTACGAGATTTGCATTTGACAATGTTTTCCTTTTATTATATAACTGATTAGGCAAACATACTTTATTTGAATTATGTGTTATATATGGACAAGTAAACCTTTGACTTTTTTTTGTATGAAATAAATTATATATGTCATTGTCACTGTCAAATAACATAATAAAGACTGTTGAAAAAAACAAAACAAAAAAAAACCATTGTAAATACATGTATAATATAAAAAAATAAAAAATAAAAAAATAAAACCCACCCAATACACCCTCAAAAAACCTAACACTAACCCCCTGAAGATCGACTTACTGGGAGACGTCTTCATCCAAGCCGGGCCGAAGTCCTCAACGAAGCCAGGAGAAGTCTTCATCCAAGCCAGGTGAAGTGGTCCTCCAGACGGGCAGAAGTCTTCATCCAGACGGCATCTTCTATCTTCATCCATCCGGTGCAGAGCGGGTCCATCTTCAAGACATCCGACTCGGAGCATCCTCTTCATCCGGAGTCTTCTTACTGAATGAAGGTACCTTTAAGTGATGTCATCCAAGATGGCGTCCCTTAGATTCCGATTGGCTGATAGAATTCTGCCGAGTTTCAGCCATTCTATTGGCCATTCTATTGGCTGATCGGAACAGCCAATAGAATGCGAGCTCAATATGATTGGCTGATTGGATCAGCCAATCGGATTGAACTTGATTCTGATTGGCTGATTCCATCAGCCAATCAGAATATTCCTACCTTAATTCCGATTGGCTGATAGAATCCTATCAGCCAATCGGAATTCGAGGGACAACATCTTGGATGACGTCATTTAAAGGAACCGTCATTCGTCGTTCCGTCGTCGGCCAGGATGGATGTTCCGTGTCGGAGGTCTTCAGGATGCTGCCGCTCCACTCCGGATGGATGACGATAGAAGATGCCTCTTGGATGAAGACTTCAATCGGTTGGAAGACCTCTTCTGCCCCGCTTGGATTAAGACTTCTACCGGATGGAGGACCTCTTCTTGCTCCGCTTGGATGAAAAATTTGGCTCGGCTGGGTGAAGACGACTCAAGGTAGGGAGATCTTCAGGGGCTTAGTGTTAGGTTTATTTAAGGGGGGTTTGGGTTAGATTAGGGGTATGTGGGTGGTGGGTTGTAATGTTGGGGGGGGGGTATTGTATGTTTTTTTTAACAGGCAAAAGAGCTGAACTTCTTGGGGCATGCCCCGCAAAGGGCCCTGTTCAGGGCTGGTAAGGTAAAAGAGCTTTGAACTTTAGTAACTTAGAATAGGGTAGGGCATTTTTTTTATTTTGGGGGGCTTTGTTATTTTATTGGGGGGCTTAGAGTAGGTGTAATTAGTTTAAAATTGTTGTAATATATTTCTAATATTTGTAAATATTTTGTTATTTTTTGTAACTTAGTTCTTTTTTATTTTTTGTACTTTAGTTAGTTTATTTCATTGTATTTATTTGTAGGAATTGTATTTAATTTATTTATTGATAGTGTAGTGTTAGGTTAATTGTAGATAATTATAGGTATTTTATTTAATTTATTTATTGATAGTGTAGTGTTAGGTTTAATTGTAACTTAGGTTAGGATTTATTTTACAGGTAAATTTGTAATTATTTTAACTATTTTAGCTATTAAATAGTTCTTAACTATTTAATAGCTATTGTACCTGGTTAAAATAAATACAAAGTTACCTGTAAAATAAATATTAATCCTAAAATAGCTATAATATAAATATAATTTATATTGTAGCTATATTAGGATTTATTTTACAGGTAAGTATTTAGCTTTAAATAGGAATAATTTATTTAAGAAGAGTTAATTAATTTCGTTAGATTAAAATTATATTTAATTTAGGGGGTGTTAGTGTTAGGGTTAGACTTAGCTTTAGGGGTTAATACATTTATTAGAATAGCGGTGAGCTCCAGTCGGCAGATTAGGGGTTAATAATTGAAGTTAGGTGTCGGCGATGTTAGGGAGGGCAGATTAGGGGTTAATACTATTTATTATAGGGTTAGTGAGGCGGATTAGGGGTTAATAAGTGTAAGCAGGTAGAGGCGACGTTGAGGGGGGCAGATTAGGGGTTAATAAATATAATATAGGGGTCGGCGGTGTTAGGGGCAGCAGATTAGGGGTACATAGCTATAATGTAGGTGGCGGCTCTTTGCGGTCGACAGATTAGGGGTTAATTATTGTAGGTAGCTGGCTGCAACGTTGTGGGGGGCAGATTAGGGGTTAATAAATATAATATAGGGGTCGGAGGTGTTAGGGGCAGCAGATTAGGGGTACATAAGTATAACGTAGGTGGCGGTCGGCAGATTAGGGGTTAAAAAAATTATTTGAGGGTCGGCGATGTGGGGGGGCCTCGGTTTAGGGGTACATAGGTAGTTTATGGGTGTTGGTGTACTTTAGGGCACAGTAGTTAAGAGCTTTTTGAACCGGCGTTAGCCCAGAAAGCTCTTAACTACTGACTTTTTTCTGCGGCTGGAGTTTTGTCGTTAGATTTCTAATGCTCACTTCAGACACAACTCTAAATACCGGAGTTAGAAAGATCCCATTGAAAAGATAGGATACGCAATTGACGTAAGGGGATCTGCGGTATGGAAAAGTCGCGGCTGAAAAGTGAGCGTTAGACCCTTTTTTGAATGACTCAAAATACCGGCGGTAGCCTAAAACCAGCGTTAGGAGCCTCTAACGCTGGTTTCCACGGCTACCGCCAAACTCCAAATCTAGGCCTATGTGTTTTTTTTATTTTTTACTTTAGCTATTTTAATTTAATTTAATTTAGGTAATTGTATTTAATTTAGTTAATTTATTTAATTATATTGTAGTGTTAGGTGTTAGTGTAACTTAGGTTAGATTTTATTTTACATGTAAATTTGTCTTTATTTTAACAAGGTAGTTAGTAAATAGTTAAAAACTATTTAATAACTATTCTACATAGTTAAAATAAATACAAACTTGCCTGTAAAATAAAAATAAACCCTAAGCTAGCTACAATGTAACTATTAGTTATATTGTAGCTAGCTTAGGGTTTATTTTATAGGTATTTAGTTTTAAATAGGAATAATTTAGTTAATGATAGGAATATTTATTTAGATTTATTTAAATTATATTTAAGTTAGTGGGTGTTAGGTTTAGGGTTAGACTTAAGTTTAGGCGTTAATAACTTTAATATAGTGGCGGCGACGTTGGGGGCGGCAGATTAGGGGTTAATAAATGTAGTTATGTGGCGGCGATGTTAGGGCCGGCAGATTAGGGGTTAATAATATTTAACTAATGTTTGCAAGGCGGGAGTGCGGCAGTTTAGGGGTTAATATGTTTATTATAGTGGCGGCGACGTTGGGGCAGCAGAATAGGGGTTAAAAAGTATAGGTAGATTGCGGCGACATTGGGGGCGGCAGATTAGGGGTTAATAAATATAATGTAGGTGTCGGCGATGTTGGGGGCATCAGATTAGGGGTTCATAAATATAATGTAGATGGCGGCCAGAGCGGCAGATTAGGGGTTAAAATTTTTATTATGGTGTTTGCGATGTGGGAGGACCTTGGTTTAGAGGTTAATAGGTAGTTTATGGGTGTTAGTGTACTTTTTAGCACTTTAGTTTTATGTTACGGCGTTGTACCATAAAACTCTTAACTGCTGACTTTTAAATGCGTTAGGACTCTTGGAGGTAGAGGGTGTACCACTCACTTTTTGGCCTCCCAGTACAGACTCGTAATACCGGCGCTATGAAAGTCCCATAGAAAAAAAGACTTTACAAAGTTTACTTAAGTTGTTTTGCGGTAAGGCAAAAGAGGTGTGCGGTGCCCCTAAACCTGCAAGACTCGTAATACCAGTGGGCGTAAAAAAGCAGCGTTCGGACCTCTTAACGCTGCTTTTTTACCCTAACGCACAACTCGTAATCTAGCCGAAAGATTCTGTAACATGAACTATGCAACAAAATAATTAGGTTTTATAATTCTTTTATGTATTATATTTTTTCTGGTTAAGCATGTAATGAGTGTAAGGAAAATGCACAAATAGGGCACTTCAAGGTGCTACAGGAATTTGCCTCATTTAGTAAATAACATTTTTCTCCCAAGAAAATATAAAGTGCCTAAACAACACCTTACTTGCACTTGGCTTTAACTATGCAAGTTTGATTAATTTGGAAATTTTGGTATAGTTCTGCGCACTTTGATTGAACATGCTTAAGAGCTATTAATTATGCAACAATTACGCAATAAGCTTGATTGGAGAAACTTAAGTGGTATAAAAATGAACAACTAAATGGATTGGAGGAATTATGTGCCACACATTCAAAAAGATTTTTTTTTCAATGCTTGTTAACTGCTTTTAAATAAGCATGGTATCTAAGTGCTATTTATATATACTGTATGTATAAAAATGTAATTCTAGATGACTTTAACAGTATGTACAGAGGGAGAACGTTCAAATTATTACAGTGTAGAGGAAAATGATTAGAATTAACACACTTTAGAGTGTGCTCATTGATGTTAGCAGAACAATGTGATTCTCATTAGATCATTGAGGAGATTAAGATAAAGCTTCCACTAATAGTATTAACTATGAAATACAAAGGGCTCCATGTACAAAGACCTTTCAGGGCAAGTTCACACATGAGGTGCCGAGGAGCAATCACCCCAAACTTATTCGCTCAGGTGATTGACAGATCCTTCTCTCACACAATTGGCCGTGCAAGAAAAGGGGCAGGCTTTTCACAGTGTGAAATGATGCACACAAGCCAGTGGAAGAACAGACCCACTGCCCGGATGCAGCAAAGGCATGCAGATAATGTCTCAAGTTGAGAAGCTTGTCTGAACGCCACTTGATACATGGAGCCCAAAGCGTTAAACTGTTTTTTATTGAGTTAAAGGGACAGTCTACTCAAAATAAACTTTCATAATTCAGATAGGGCATGTAATTTTAAACAACTTTCCAATTTATGTTTATCCCAAATTTTGCTTTGTTCTCTTGGTATTCTTAGTTGAAAGCTAAACCTAGGAGGTTCATATGCTAATGTCTTAGACCTTGAAGGCTGCCTCTTGTCTGAAAGCATCTTGACAGTTTTTCTCCACTAGAGGGCATTAGTTCATGTGTGTCATTTAGATAAAATTGTGCTCACACATATGGAGTTACCTAGGAATCAGCACTGATTGGCTAAAGTGCCAGTCTGCCAAAAGAACTGAAATAAGGGGTCATTTTGCAGAGGCTTAGAAAGAAGTCAATCACAGAGGTAAAAAGTGTATTAATATAACAAAGAAGACCTGTAAAGGAAAAACAGAGGTGCCACATCAAATAGTAAAGTCTGGAAAGTCCAGCAATAAGAAGACCCAGAGCCTCTAGTAATGGCCACTCACCAGATGCAGCGGCACAACCGGATTGCCATCCAGTACAGCACGGGACCTACACAGTCACCCATATGACTCAGAGAGGCGTCAGGATACGTCCGACGTGGAGGCAGGTGACCGGACAGGCCAATCGGGTGAGCCAAAAAGAGGGGATGCACTCAAAGTGGAGACCGCAATCACAGGTAATAGTAAAAATACAGGAGCACGGATAGTGTAGAAGTGCAAACTTTATTTTTATACAGAGAGTAGCAATAGCGACGCATTTCTCAGCAACAATACAAGATGTTTCATTAAGCTAGAATAACAGCTTGTACTGGACGGCACTCCGGTTGTGCAGCTGCATCTGGTGAGTGGCCATTACTAGAGGCTCTGGGTCTTCTTATTGCTGGACTTTCCAGACTTTACTACTCGATGTGGCGCCTCTGTTTTTCCTTTACAGGTCTTCTTTGAATTATCCATCTACTAAGAGTGCGGCCTACCACTGACTTACTACTCCATCTGTTTACGGCCACAAGCGCACCTCCTGTTGGGATCTCTGCAATCTCTCCTTATTAATGTAACTGTTATTTATACAAAACTGTGAAATTGGTTAAAAAAAAGAAATGATCTATCTTTTAAAACAATACAAATTCTGGTGTTTACTGTCCCTTTAACTTTCTTATTCCATTATACAACTCAACAAAAATTGAGTAGGATGTTAAGCCGGACCCTTCCCTATTTTCATTTAATATATAGCAACTTCATAATATTTAGAGAAACATTAACATTTGTGTATATTGCTTATCAAATCTATTACAATGGTGAAAATATGGTTTTGTGCATGCAACTTTCATCTGTGATTGATGTATCCACAATAACCATTTAGATATTAAAATATCAAAAATGGGCGGGTCTAAAACATTACATTCATGCTTTTTAAATAAATATAGCAAGAGAACTAAGAAAAATTGATAATGGGAGACAATTAGAAAGTTGCTTGAAATTGCATGTTCTATCTGAATCATGAAAGACAAAATTTGGGTTTAGTGTCCCTTTAAAGAAATTAAACATTGTCAAATTGTCAAATGCAAAGGTAGGTTGTTGGTGTTCTAGTGGAAGAAGACTTATGGTGATGTAGGTATATATGGTGTTCCCACATTCTGTGTAGTCATTGATTGCTAGTGTACTACTGCTAGAGGATTGATGGTCATTCATGTCAATAATCAAGGAATGATAGGATAAGTAAGCAAAGGGACTCATTCAGGAGGAATCGCATGTGCTGGTGTACTTGGTGTTGTTTTGTATTAATGGTATTGGAATAATGGTGATGCATATAATGCAAGATGGTGTTGGTGCAGGTGACATAGACATGGGTCACTAGTGTACTAAGGGTTATACTGATGTGGGAGGTCTAGGTTTTGTTGTCACAAGAGATGTAGGAATATGTTGTTTGTGCTGCTAGTGCTTGCATATTAATGATAATGATTTTAATGAAGTAGAAGTATTAGGTTCTGGCACATGTTTTGGGGATATGTTACTAGTATTCTAAGGACAGCAGAATAATGGTGTAGGTAATGATGGAGAGGGATAGGAAGTGTCACAAATGTTAGAGAAACTGTTGGTTTACTAGTGGTTAGGACTGGTGGCTGTGACTCTTGTGTCGGAAAAATCAGAAGTGTTGGCATATTTGGCAAAACAATATGTTTCTGTTACTAGACCCTCTTACAGGAAGAAGAGAATATGTTGGCACACGTCTCGTCCATTTGCCTAGAAACCTTGTTGTCAGCATCTTTTGTTGTGTTCTTTTTTGCCAACGTCATGGCCATAGCCCTATTTTTTTGTGGCTGTTGCGTCTATTTTTCACGGTTGACGCATCATTTTTTTCACACCTGCCACATCTGGATTTTCCGCAGTTGTCACTATATAATGTCAGGGCATCTGTAAATGTCAGTGGAAAATACATATATATATATATATATATATATATATATATATATATATATATATATAAGATAAAAATTATTAAATCTATCAAATAGTAAGTCTGAACGTGCTCATTCATTACACTCTATGTATTCCACATCTGAGAACAAAAGACTGTTCCCTAGAGATGTTCCACTGAGGTGTGAACTTAAAATCTCTATCAGATGATCCCTGACCCCTATATCTACCCTAAAACCATCTGTATTTTGTGTCTCATAAGTTTTGGATAACAACAATTCTATTTACTATAAAACCCCCTTTGCCAAATAGTGTTAGCTGGATGCACATTTATTATGATTGCAAGTTAGCAAAGCTTTGAAGCACACCCTCCTGCTGTGTAAAGCACACAAACACTTTTCCTAAATGAACTATAACTCAGTGACCCCGTTCATTTGACTATATATGCAGAGTTTTATAACTCCAAGACATTTGTTGATGAGAGAAAGGAATGTGTTCAAGAACCCTCTGGAATTTGTCACCTAAATCTTTGTGATTTCAAAGGAAGACGTATTGCAGACATACGGCTAGGGGGAAGGTGACTCAAATAGAATTAAATACATTTTGCAAAGGGAACAATACCAGTTTTCCATGTATGTTTAAAATAATTCAAATAACCCATATATGTATATATAACATGCTTTCCTGTTTTCCAGGTGGAACTAAGAGATGACACACATAGGACGATACATGGGATGAAATAAGTCATATCATATGAATGTGAAATAAATGTTAATAAAGTTTTAAATACTTCTCTTGAAATATAGTGAGATGGATATATGGCAGTTACTTTGATGTGATATGACTATGAAATATTGACATCTGATATTGAAATATAAATTTTCTGTTAGGCTAAATAAAAAAAATAAATGTTAACAAAAGAAATTTACTAATGCAGCAAATATTATATGTTTAATAGGAAAAATTGAATAGTTAGCAATATAAATTATTCAATATAAATAATGTTAGACACATGTTTCATATCAAAATGACCAGAGAGGTAATGTAATCCTACCCATCTGTGATTGATATTGCAAACTTATTAATATGAGGGAATTATGGCAATTACATATTTTATTTTATTTTTTAAATTTTCAGAGATGTGTTTAAATGCATTGCTATGTTGTATGTCTGCTGCCACCGAAGGGCCGATATTGGTATAGCAGTTAAAGGATTTAGCTGTTCAAAAAAAAAAAAGGATATGTTTCCGTGGTGATCGAGGGCCAATCCAAATAGACATCCCACCTAACCAATGGGATGGTCAGATCTCGTAGGGCCACTCCCATGGTTTCATAATGAGTGAATAACTTATTTAAGTGAATGCAGGAAAGAGGGAAGGCAGACAGATTTTGCTGACTTGAATGATCCACTGCTGGACGTCCAAAATACATTCATTCTGAGCAAGCTGATCTACCTTTTTCTCAGTGATTGCAAAAATTTACTTATATATTTTCTGAGATGAAACCAGGAATCCTTGGTAACTGAACTATCAATTTCGGTCATTGCGGTAACGTATATATATAAAAAGAAAGAGGGTTGCAATTAATATTTTAACACAGATATATGCATAATAGCTGTAGTTTAAAGTATAGTGGAAAAACTTAAAGGGAGCAGTTTCATATTGTAGTTTATATTCAGTCTTTATATTGTTAAATACATATCCTTGATGCTAAATTGTTTTATTTATACAACTATAGAGTGATAACTCAGAATTTTGTTTTTACATAAATAATATATACAATTTCTGATGTTTTAATAGAAGTATAGATTGTCCTATTGTTTGAATTAACACTATTAGAATTGTGTTGCTGGGGTATTGAGCTGTTAAAGATTTTGGAACCTCATTATATTAACAGGGTAAAATTAAACTGTAAGTCATATTGCTGAATGTTTGTAGCTGCTATTTTAGGTCTCATTGTAATATTTTAAATGCAACTCTGAATGAAAGGCTGGTTTTAAAGTAAATTTGCATGAGCTTTGCATAGCATATTTTAAATAGTTTTTGTTTTAACGCATATAATATTGACTCATATTCTAATTATTACAAATATTTATGTATCAACATGTTCATAGTTATTTACTAATAATAAAGAATTCAGATAAATATATTAATTTTATTGTCTTAGTAGAAATATATTGATTATGGGTTCAGTCTAAAGAAAGATTGTTAAATATATTCCCTGCCATATACTCACACATTGTTTAGAGAATACTGCTAAGATTTTTATAAATATACTGACATATTATTTGGAGGCATTGCGCAAGATATTATAAATAATTATCATATTGATATAGTATATTTGTGGTAAATAGAAATTATTATAGAAGAGAGAAGAAATTTCATAAGATTAATATTAATATTTTGAAATATTATTAAAAATTAATTTTTGAAAAATTATTAAAAATATTAATTTTTCATATTAAAAAAAATAATCAAAAATATTAATTTTTCATATTTCAAAATTCATAAAAATATTAATTTTTCATATTTCAAAATTCATAAAAGTATAGATTTTTCATATTTCAAGATTAATAAAAATATTAATTTTGTCATATTTCAAAATTGATATTGATATTTTGAAGATATAATTTTTTTCCCCTCTCTCTTATTGGTCAAAATTGTATTAGCGTTTTATCTTATTAAGTACAATACTCAAATAATGATGTCTTCAGCAAAAAGTAATGCTAGCGTTTCTGTACAAGATGAAATTGTGTCCTCCCCAAGGTCCTCCGTCAATGAAGTGATTCAGAAAAAAAACGCTCAAATTAGACGCCATGAATCACATCATGACTAGACTTGATATTGGGGATGATGTCTCCAGGTATATTAATGAGTGTAAAGATAAGGCCAAAGATTTAGTTAAAGATATGTGGTTTGAAGATAGGGAATTATACCAAATGTTACTGCAACTTAATAGATGCATGGAACTTAGGGGGCGTGATGAATTAATTTTCTAAACTTGGCCGATCCTAATGTATTTGAGCTGTGAGATGTCTAACCAAATGGCAGGACAGAACAGACAATTAGGGCGGCTAAGGGATGAAAATAATTCATTACGAGAATTTCAAGATGCCTTTATTCAGGCAAAGACAGAGGTTTTCCATGCTAGCCAAAATGCTTCTGACTTAGATAAATATAATCAGGAATTAATGGCTGATTTTAAAGCTTTCGAAGAAGAATATAGAAAGTGCCAAGATGAAAATAAAATTTTAAAAGCTAGATATCACAAGGCTGAAAAAGCATACAAACAGGCAATAAATAAATTACAGAGACAAATTAGCAGCTATAAGGACTGGGACAGAAATGAGAGTCAAGATCCCAGGTGGGAGGATAGACAAAGATACCCAAACTATAGCCCTAATTCAGGCCCAGAGGTAACTTTTTCCCCTAGGCAACTACATAACTCTGGGGGACCAGAAAATTATTACGCTTCAGATGAAAGACACTCTAGCTCAAACAATAAGTCCCCAGTAAGATCCAGTGATGTACCAAATAAAGTGTATGACACCCCCACAATAATTAAATTCCTAAAGAATACAGTACGCCCATTTTCTAAAGGGGGGGCCACTTCCATAATTGACCACTTAGAGGCCTTTGAAAACGCATTATCTATAATGAGTGTTACAAGTGAGCAGTTAAAAATTGAATTTCTACCCTGGGTATTTGAGAGTAAGCATCACAAATTCTTTGCTTCACTAAAGGATATTAATATTCGTTCCTGGAGTGAAACAAAACGACAATGCAGAAAGGAATTCGGACAACATCGCACTAAAACGGCAGCGAGAATAGCTGTATATGGTTTAAAATGTAGTGCAAATCAAAGTCCAATCGAATTCCTTTCTATATTGAAGAATGCGTACAGCATGGCTGAATATGATCCTGTATTTGAAGGTTCAGAGTTTGTGAATATATTTTTTGAAGCGCTACCCACACCCATCAAAATCAACTTAGCTAGAGATTTTCAGGAGAACTGTTCATTGGAATGGCTGATCAAAGAGAGTACGAAATTATACTCTATTCAGCAGTCCAGTGAACAGAGGGATAAAAGGGAGAAAAAGCCCAATCTTAAAATAGTGGCTGAAACTAGGGTGTCACCTGACCCCTAAATTTGGAGTCTAAAAAGAAAACCTACGCGGAAGTGGCCAGAGAAAACGGGCCATCTCCACAGAGGTTTAACTCTATCCCTCCCCCAACACGGGATGAGGCGCAGAGAGACTATAGCCAAAGTGGGGGACATACTCAGGCGAATAACTATGCCCAAAGTGAATACCCACAGAATAATGGGTACCCCCGCAAAGGCAGATACAATAGACGGAGAAGGTATTCTCAGGATAACCAGACATCCCAAATAAATAATACTCCCCAAAATAATAATGCTGAACAAATTGCACCCCAGGAACAACCACGCCAGGATAGAAATAGCAGCTCTAATTCTGAGGGGAACCAATGGTCCAAGAATCATTATTATGGGGCATCAAGAGATAGGCCCAGGAGTAGGGGTAACTTGTACAATGCAAAGAGAAAAGGAGTACCGCAACCTAGGCTTCAACTGAGATATCCGGAGACCCTGAAGGGCTGTAAAATAGTGCCTTCCCCTGGAGTACCGTAGCCGATAACAGGGGATCAGTCCGTGGAAATACAAAACTGGAGGCGGTAAGGCAGGTACTACTCCAAACACGAAAAGTAAAATAAACAATTTATTGATCAATATTAAAAGAATTTAACAGACATGGCAGCTAAAGAGCAGAACGTCTGACATGTTTCGCACCTCACAGGTGCTTACTCATAGACTGAAATCTGAGTCTCAATCCCACATGTTTATAGGCTGAGACAGCAATGAAATTAACCATCTCAGACCCACAAACAGAAAAAATGGAATAAAAACAATCTCAAAAATGACATTGAAAGATAGAAAAATATATAATAGATTACAAAATTAGTAACAATAGCATAAAACAAAGATACTACCAATAATCAATTTCATATGTAAATTTACAAAATAGTGAAATTTAACACAATGTTATGGGACAGACATAGTGTATAAACATGTGCAAGGTTTAACCAATAAAATATACATAGTTACTCTATGTGCATTGAAATTAGAATTAGTTATCTATAAAGTAGTTGATATCACACTCCTTGTTCATTCCTAATGGGGTTCGTGTGTTTAATTTTAGTATCCAATAAAGCTCTTTTTTTCCAAGATTTTATCTCTATTGCCTCCTCTTAAAGGGACATTCGCTAAGTCAATAATCTGAATTGACAGTTTTGCTGTATTTGTTAAATGTGTGTTATTGAAATGGTCTGCAACTGAAGAATCTAAACTGTAGTTTTTTACATCACGGACATATTCATTAAATCTTGTCCTCATAGTGCGGGTGGTTTTACCCACGTACTGAAAAAAACTTGTACAATCAAGTAGATCAGCTTAGTACCCAGCTAATTCGGTTGAGAGAGCAAGTCGCTAATTTGAGTCAAAAACTTACGGCTCAGCAACCGAACAATACTATTTTAGGGGTACAGCCAGTGGTCAGCAGTGGACCACAGGCACAATCATAAACACTGCAGTATCACCTGAAGGGGAGGGGAGAGATATACAAAATGTAATAATAAATATCAATGATACTAATCATGTTCTCTCCCCACAGACCGAAAACGGACAATTTAGCCGTGATGACAGGCAACCTCATCCGGGAAAATTTAACAAATCTCTTCCTTTGCAGCACTCCCTTAACCTTATTTCCACAGATGCAGTACACAAGAATCCAGCCGAACCTGTCATAGAGGAGACCGGTTTGTATGAAGCTTCTTCTGCATCGGAAAGCATTGCGAACTCAGGTAACACGTGGCGAAGCCCACAGATGTATGATAACGCCAACTTTATGTGTGAAATGGTAGAAAATGCAGGAAGGTATTATGTATTAGTTGAGCTCCAAGATTCAGTCTCCAACCCTATCATGGGATTAATTGATACCGGATCTCAGGCAACTATCTTATCCCACAGGTACTACAGCTAAATGAGCTAACACCCCACAAACCTAAAATAAGAGAATTTGACAGTTCTCTAATAGGTGTTGGGGGTGACTCCCTAAAAGTTTACGGTACTACCTGGTTAAAATTTAAATTGGGGAACAGGGTCATAAGACACCCTGTCATTATAGTGGATCTGCCAACTAATCGTTTAATTATTGGTAGTGATCTCCTGAAGCGATTAAGCACCATAATTGATTGCATAAATAATGTAATTTGGTCACAAGTTAAAAGGCCTATAGATTATGAAAAATCTGGTATATCTTGCACCCGACATAGCTGTCACGTGGTGGAAGAGAAACCAGATGCTGTGGAGATTCATTTCAGGAATAACTCTGTACCTGAAATCACTATTCTACAAATAGATGATCAGACTCCTTTAAGTGGCTCTGATGGTAATAATTTTAAAATTTCGCCTGGAAAGATAGCGAATATTTCCCTAGATGACGATGTATTAACCATATCACTCCACAAGGGGGATCATAAAATCCCTAAGGGGGGAGGCCACGCTCAATACCTCACAAGGATTGAGAGAGTTAAAGAGGATCTATTTATCCCTATACAAGTGCATGACCTTGGTAAAACCAAGTATGCTAAAATAAACTTAAAACAGGAAGCTAGCTATATAAGCGAAGGTTTATTAGCGCAGATAGCTGAACCTAAAGTGATTAAATATCTTTCTCCCCAAGACCACAGTGTCAGCAACCTGGATAACAGGTCTGAAAACTATAACATCACAGCTAAGTGCTTATTATCTATCTCTATTAGTAATAAGTCAGTGAAGCACCTATTTTTAGTTTTAAATACTCCCCATAATCAAATATACATTGGAAATGATATCTTACATAGATACAAATAGATTTGATTAATTATTGCCTCTGGAGCAGGTTAAAGGGGGACCCTGAAGTATTTTAGGATGAAAATGCAGCCCTGAAATCAAACCAACAATTGCCATATGCTGTGAATATGCAGGTGTCTAGCGATGTTATAATTCCTGCCGGGGCTGATAAATTTCTTTTACCCTTACAGGTAAAGAGAGGTCAGAAATTAAAAACTTCTGAAACACTAATTTGCCTCTCCCATAGAATACAAAATCTGGGTGTCACAGTAACCTACACTCCTATGGTGAATATTGGAACTGTTCCAATACATATTATTGTGCATAACATGACCCCACAGGATATAACCTTATCCAAGGGAACTACCATAGGATATGCACTGGAATCAAATTATTATACTTTTGGATTCCAGAATAATGTAATTGGGCTGATCCCTGAAGGATACTTAACTGACGAACAATTAATAGAACAATCCTTTGCATCTATGCCAAAGGGTCTATTTAATATTCAGTCTATTTATCCCTTCAGCTCAGAGGAAGGCATCTGTAAAATTGAAGAAGCCTCTCTAGTGTTTGATCAGCCAATCAAACAGCAAGATTACCCCAATACCCAGAGTCATGGGAGCAATGTAAATTATAATCAAGAGGATCTCACCTCTAGGTTGGAAGAAGCCTATGAAATAGGACAGCCTGAAATCTTTCCAGGATCTCAGCAAATAGTCGAAGAGCAAATATCCTTAGCTAATGGCTGTTCCAGCAATGATGAACGCCAACAGCTGAGAGAACTCCTGATGGAGTACAAGGATATTTTCGCTATGGATTCTTACGATTGTGGTACTACAGACTTGCACATTGCAAGAATACAAACAGATCCCAATGCACCACCTGTCTTTGTTAAACAATACAGACTTCCTTTAGCCTCATATGATTCTCTCGCAGAAATCATAAGGAATTTGGAAGAAAGAGGTATCATACGACAGGTGCACAGCTCTTATAATAATCCTATTCTAGGTGTCCTTAAGCCCAATGGACAATGGCGTTTGTGTGCTGACTTAAGGCAGCTAAACAAACGAGTGTACATGTCTGGCTGGCCTGTACCATACATTGACCAGTGCCTAGCACAAATGCAGGGATCCAAAATATTCACTGCCATTGACTGTGCACAGGGATATTGGACCATCAAGGTACATGAGGAGGACCAGTATAAACTGGCATTCTCCTTCCAAAAGGTCCAATATGCATTCCAGAGACTTCCATTTGGATACATAAATTCTGGACATGAATTTGCTGTATTCATGCATAAGGCTATGCCTGATGCACTGGAAAGGGGGACCTTATCTTATGTTGATGATGTTTTAATCAAAAGCACAGACTTTGAAAAACACGTCGCAGAGCTTAAACACATCCTCAGCCAACTTAAAAGGGCATGTGCCAAATTATCCCTACAGAAAGTTCAATGGTGCCGCACTTGTGTAAACTTCTTGGGACATGAAGTTACTTCTGAAGGATTAAATCCCCAGAAGAAAAAGGTGGAAGCAATAGTGAATTCTAAAAACCCAACTAACTTAAAGGAATTGAGATCATTCCTGGGTATGACAAATTATTCTAGCAAATTCATTGATAATTATGCAGAGTTAGCTAAACCACTACTACTTCTTCTAAAGAAGGATGTGAAATGGCACTGGAGTGAATCTCAAGAGACAGCCATCAAAGAGCTGAAGAGAAAACTCACACAAGCACCTTGCTTAGCATACCCTGAAGGTAGTAAACCTTTCTACTTAGAAACAGGGTACACAGATGTAAACATGAGTGCTGTTTTATACCAAAAGCATGATAATTTAAACAAAGCCATTGCGTATGCGAGCAAAAATCTATCCACAGTAGAAATAAAGTTTAATGATTGCGAAAAAACCCTCTTATCTACTGTATGGGCTCTACAAAATTTCCGCAGCTATATACAGGGCGAGAAAATTATTGTAGAAACGGCCCACCAGCCTTTGCTATATTTGCAAAGTGAGAGAATAAGAGATGGGAATTTGTCAAATAGCTGCATAACAGCATGGACTCTTTCCTTACAAGGCTGGCCATTAGAAATTCGCTACAAGCAGAATAAAAAGAATCTAGTTGCACAGGGGCTTGCTGAGCTCCACGACTGTGCTGCCAGAGATCCTGGGGAAGAATTACCAGAAGATGATTTTCTGGAAGAACAGTTGCTTTCCCCATATAAAATGTACAATGAGGAAAATTGCCAAACATTACCTTGGGTGTATGTTGATAGTTGTTCTTACCATGCCACCATTGAAAATGAGTGCAGATTAATCGCTGGCATTGGTATGACTGGGGCAAATGGATTCCCAAATATATCCATAGGTTTCAACATTGGACCAAGATCCAGTCAAGTTGCAGAACTAACTGCCGTTTTCAAAACCATTGAAATGGCTATTGAACATGGTATTCATGAATTTGTGATCATAACTGACTCAAATTATGTGCGTGACAGTTTTGTTGAATTCCTGCCAACTTGGAAGAGAAATGGCATGCAGAAAAGCAATAACAAACCAGTAAAGCACGGCAAGTTGTTCTGCGTGATTGATAATCTGGTGGTATCCAATAATTTAAAAATACACTGGAAAAAGACCAAGGGTCATTCCAGAGTTCTAAGTCCTGATAAGGAAGGCAATGATCTTGCGGATTCATTAGCCAAACAAGGAGCCATAACTGGAGAACTCCTTAATATTGACCACTTAATGGGTGCAATTCAGGTAGAAGCCATTACCAGAAACCAGGATAAACAACAGAGTGAGCCTAACTTGGTACAATGGAGTCAGGATTCTCCTAGTGAGGACCTGATCACTAGTCAAAAAGAAAACCCCATTGTAGGCATCTTCTATAAACACATAGAAGATCCTGAAAGCAACCCCATCTCAAATGATGATTGTATTGGCAAAGATCTTACGCCTAGATTTAGAGTTTTGTGGCCAAAGGGGTGCGTTAGCTACGCGTGCTTTTTTTCTGGCCGCACCTTTTAAATACCGCTGGTATTTAGAGTTCACAGAATGGCTGCGTTAGGCTCCAAAAAAGGAGCGTATAGCATATTTACCGCAAATTCAACTCTCGATACCAGCGGTGCTTACGGACGCGGCCAGCTTCAAAAACGTGCTCGTGCATGATTCCCCCATAGAAAACAATGGGGCTGTTTGAGCTGAAAAAAAACCTAACACCTGCAAAAAAGCCGCGTTCAGCTCCTAACGCAGCCCCATTGTTTCCTAAGGGGAAACACTTCCTACGTCTGCACCTAACACTCTAACATGTACCCCGAGTCTAAACACCCCTAACCTTACACTTATTAACCCCTAATCTGCCGCCCCGCTATCGCTGACCCCAGCATATTATTTTTAACCCCTAATCTGCCGCTCCGTACACCCCCGCCACCTACATTATCCCTATGTACCCCTAATCTGCTGCCCTAACATCGCCGACCCCTATATTATATTTATTAACCCCTAATCTGCCGCCCCCAACGTCGCCTCCACCTAACTACATTTATTAACCCCTAATCTGCCGACCGGACCTGAGCTCTACTATAATAAATGTATTAACCCCCAATCCGCCTCACTCCCGCCTCAATAACCCTATAATAAATAGTATTAACCGCTAATCTGCCCTCCCTAACATTGCCGACACCTAACTTCAAGTATTAACCCCTAATCTGCCGACAGGAGCTCACCGCTACTCTAATAAATTTATTAACCCCTAAAGCTAAGTCTAAGTTTAACCCTAACACCCCCCTAAATTAAATATAATTTAAATCTAACGAAATAAATTAACTCTTATTAAATAAATTATTCCTATTTAAAGCTAAATACTTACCTGTAAAATAAACCCTAATATAGCTACAATATAAATTATAATTATATTGTAGCTATTTTAGGATTAATATTTATTTTACAGGCAACTTTGTAATTATTTTAACCAGGTACAATAGCTATTAAATAGTTAAGAACTATTTAATAGTTACCTAGTTAAAATAATTACACAATTACCTGTAAAATAAATCCTAACCTAAGTTACAATTAAACCTAACACTACACTATCAATAAATTAATTAAATACAATACCTACAATTATCTACAATTAAACCTAACACTACACTATCAATAAATAAATTAAATACAATTCCTACAAATAAATACAATTCAATAAACTAACTAAGTTACAAAAAATAAAAAAATATTTACAAACATTAGAAAAATATTACAACAATTTTAAACTAATTACACCTACTCTAAGCCCCCTAATAAAATAACAAAGATCCCCAAAATAAAAAAATACCCCACCCTATTCTAAATTACAAAAGTTCAAAGCTCTTTTACCTTACCAGCCCTTAAAAGGGCCCTTTGCGGGGCATGCCCCAAAGAATTCAGCTCTTTTGCCTGTAAAAAAAAACATACAATACCCCCCCCAACATTACAACCCACCACCCATATACCCCTAATCTAACCCAAACCCCCCTTAAATAAACCTAACACTAAGCCCCTGAAGATCTTCCTACCTTGTCTTCACCTCACCGGGTTCACCGATCGGTCCAGAAGAGGGTCGGAAGTCTTGATCCAAGCCCAAGCGGGGGGCTGAAGAGTGACGTCCATCCCCGGGCTGAAGTCTGGATCCAAGCAGCAAATGAAGAAGTCCATCTTCGGGAAGAAATCTTCATCCTATCCGGGCAGAAGAGGACATCCGGACCGGCAAACATCTTCATCCAAGCCGCATCTTCTATGTTGTTCCATCAGATGACGAGCAGCTGATCTTGAAGACCTCCGGCGCGGATTCATCCTCTTCGTTCGATGTCCAACTGAAGAATGAAGCCAATCAGATTGAGCTCGTATTCTATTGGCTGTTCCGATCAGCCAATAGAATGCAAGCTCAATCTGATTGGCTGATCGGATCAGTCAATCGGATTGAACTTGATTCTGATTGGCTGATTCCATCAGCCAATCAGAATTTTCCTACCTTAATTCCGATTGGCTGATAGAATCCTATCAGCCAATTGGAATTCGACGGACGCCATCTTGGATGACGTCATTTAAAGGAACCGTCATTCGGCGAGTAGGCGTCGGTAGAAGAGGATGTTCCGCGTCGGCTGGAAGATGATGGCTCCGGAAGAAAGAAGATTGAAGATGCTGCTTCATAGAAGACTTCATCCCGATGATGGACTTCTTCAGCGCCCACTTGGATCAAGACTTCAGCCCGATTATGGATTTCTTCAGCCGCTGCATGGATCCAGACTTCAGCCCGAGGATGGACGTCACTCTTCAGCCCCCCGCTTGGGCTTGGATCAAGACTTCCGACCCTCTTCTGGACCGATCGGTGAACCCGGTGAGGTGAAGACAAGGTAGGAAGATCTTCAGGCACTTAGTGTTAGGTTTATTTAAGGGGGGTTTGGGTTAGATTAGGGGTATGTGGGTGGTGGGTTGTAATGTTGGGGGGGTATTGTATGTTTTTTTTTACAGGCAACAGAGCTGAATTCTTTGGGGCATGCCCCGCAAAGGGCCCTTTTCAGGGCTGGTAAGGTAAAAGAGCTTTGAACTTTTGTAATTTAGAATAGGGTAGGGCATTTTTTTATTTTGGGGGTCTTTGTTATTTTATTAGGGGGCTTAGAGTAGATGTAATTAGTTTAAAATTGTTGTAATATTTTTCTAATGTTTGTAAATATTTTTTTATTTTTTGTAACTTAGTTCTTTTTTATTTTTTGTACTTTAGTTAGTTTATTTCATTGTATTTATTTGTAGATATTGTATTTAATTAGGTTTAATTGTAGATAATTGTAGGTATTTTATGTAATTAATTTATTGATAGTGTAGTGTTAGGTTTAATTGTAACTTAGGTTAGGATTTATTTTACAGGTAATTTTGTAATTATTTTAACTATTTTAGCTATTAAATTGTTATTAACTATTTAATAGCTATTGTACCTGGTTAAAATAAATACAAAGTTACCTGTAAAATAAATATTAATCCTAAAATAGCTATAATATAATTATAATTTATATTGTAGCTATATTAGGGTTTATTTTACAGGTAAGTATTTAGCTTTAAATAGGAATAATTTATTTAATAAGAGTTAATTTATTTTGTTAGATTTAAATTATATTTAACTTAGGGGGGTGTTAGTGTTAGGGTTAGACTTAGCTTTAGGGGTTAATCCATTTATTACAGTAGCGGCGAGATTCGGTCGGCAGATTAGGGGTTAATAATTGAAGTTAGGTGTCGGCGATGTTAGGGAGGGCAGATTAGGGGTTAATACTATTTATTATAGGGTTATTGAGGCAGGAGTGAGGCGGATTAGGGGTTAATAACTTTATTATAGTAGCGTTGCGGTCCGCTCGGCAGATTAGGGGTTAATAAGTGTAGGCAGGTGGTGGCGATGTTGAGGGGGGCAGATTAGGGGTTAAAAAATATAATATAGGGGTCGGCGGTGTTAGGGGCAGCAGATTAGGGGTACATAACGATAACGTAGGTGGCTGCGATTTGCGGTCGGCAGATTAGCCCAGAAAGCTCTTAACTACTGACTTTTTTCTGTGGCTGGAGTTTTGTTGTTAGATTTCTAACGCTCACTTCAGCCACAACTCTAAATACCGGCGTTAGAAAGATTCCATTGAAAAGATAGGATACGCAAATGACGTAAGGGGATCTGCGGTATGGAAAAGTCGCGGCTGGAAAGTGAGCGTTAGATCCTTTCCTGACTGACTCTAAATACCGGCGGTAGCCCAAAACCAGCGTTAGGAGCCTCTAACGCTGGTTTTCACGGCTACCGCCCAACTCTAAATCTAGGCCTTAGAATCTTAATAAAATCTAGATCACAATTCAAGTTACAGGATGGTTTGTTAATTAGAACCTCCAAAACTGGCATCCAGCAGTGGGTAGTACCCATCAAGTTCAGAGGTCTAATGCTTCAACATGCCCATGATGCTCCCACATCTGGTCATCGTGGTGCCAAACTCACGTATGAAATATTGCGTGATTACGCTTTTTGGCCACACATGTTGAAAGATGTTCAAACCTACTGTCAAGGGTGTTTAATCTGTCCACAGTTCCAACGCATAGAGCGCCATTGCAGAAAAGGGGGATGGTAATGCCATGGTCAGATATACAAATTAATTTTATTTGTCCAGTAACTAGATCATCAAGAGGTAACAAATACATGTTAACAGTGACATGCCTGTTCAGTAAATGGGTAGAGTGCATTAGTGCACCTAACAATAGTGCTGAAACATGTGCAGCGTTGCTCATCAACCATGTATTTTCCAGATTTGGTTTGCCCCAAAGAATCGAGACATATCGGGGGACCCACTTCACTAGCGAAGTGATGACCAAAATGTGGAAGATACTAGGGGTTAAAAGAAAGCTCCATATTGCTTATAGAGCTGCCTCAAGTGGTGGTGTAGAGCGTTACAACCAGTCCATTGTTAAAATCCTCAAAAAGTTTGTGAGTGAAACGGGTAAAGACTGGGATATATAACTACCTCTAGTCTTAATGGCATTAAGAGCAACTCCAAGTAGTGCTACCAAGATGTCACCTTTTGAACTGATGACTGGTAGAAGGATGGTTCTACCTCAGCATCTACTGTACTGTACATCAGACCAAAACTTGATAAACGCTGCCAATACACATCAATATGGGGAGAACCTAAGAAAGCATTTGCTCAAAGGAATTTAGAAAGAGCCGCAACTGCCACTAAAACCTATTATGATCTCAAAACATCCAAAAAGGAATATGAAATAAATGATAAAGCTTATCTTTATAACTTTGGAAGAGATCAGGATAGGGAGAAGAAATTTCTTCCCTCATTGAAAGGTCCTTTTGTCATTACTGACAAAATATCTCCAGTGGCCTATAAGATAAGGATCCCCAAAAATGAAAGTTTCATAGATAAATGGGTCCATATCAATCAGCTGCGGGCATGTCATCCTAGGTCCCAACTACAAGTCATAGAGGGAGAATGAAGTGTCATATCCCCAAATGCATGTAAAGACATACTGTAGTTAAAGATGCCTAACTGATGAGGACAAGGGTTTAAAAATGACGAACTCGCTCTATAGAAGACTGGTCTATGAGGCATACAGTTGACGCTCACAGAATACCACTGACTTTGGTCCAATTCAAATACATGTGTCCTACATATATTTGAATTTGAAAGGGGGAATTATGTCAGGGCATCTGTAAATGTCAGTGGAAAATATATATATATATATATATATATATATATAATATAAGATAATAATTATGAAATCTATCAAATAGTAAGTCTGAACGTGCTCATTCATTACACTCTATGTATTCCACATCTGAGAACAAAAGACTGTTCCCTAGAGATGTCCCACTGAGGTGTGAACTTAAAATCTCTATCAGATGATCCCTGACCCCTATATCTACCCTAAAACCATCTGTATTTTGTGTCTCATAAGTTTTGGATAACAACAATTCTATTTACTATAAAACCCCCTTTGCCAAATAGTGTTAGCTGGATGCACATTTATTATGATTGCAAGTTAGCAAAGCTTTGAAGCACACCCTCCTGCTGTGTAAAGCACACAAACACTTTTCCTAAATGAACTATAACTCAGTGACCCCATTCATTTGACTATATATATATGCAGAGTTTTATAACTCCAAGACATTTGGTGATGAGAGAAAGGAATGTGTTCAAGGACCCTCTGGAATTTGTCACCTAAATCTTTGTGATTTCAAAGGAAGACGTATTGCAGACATACAGCTGGGGGGAAGGTGACTAAAATAGAATTAAATACATTTTGCAAAGGAAACAATGCCAGTTTTCCATGTATGTTTAACATAATTCAAATAACCCATATATGTATATATAACATGCTTTCCTGTTTTCCAGGTGGAATTAAGAGATGACACACACAGGACGATACATGGGATGAAATAAGTCATATCATATGAATGTGAAATAAATGTTTATAAAGTTTTAAATACATCTCTTGAAATATAGTGAGATGGATATATGGCAGTTACTTTGATGTGATATGACTATGAAATATTGACATCTGATATTGAAATATAAATTTTCTGTTAGGTTAAATAAAAAAAAAATGTTAACAAAAGAAATTTACTAATGCAGCAAATTATATATGTTTAATAGGAAAAAATTAATAGTTAGCAATATAAATTATTCAATATAAATAATGTTAGACACGTTTCATATCAAAATGACCAGAGAGGTAATGTAATCCTACCCATCTGTGATTGATATTGCGAACTTATTAATATGGGGGAATTATGGCAATTACACATTTTATTTTTTATTTTTAAATGTTCAGAGATGTGTTTAAATGCATTGTTATGTTGTATGTCTGCTGCCACCGAAGGGCCGATACCGGTATAGCAGTTAAAGGATTTAGCTGTTCAAAAAAAAAAAAGGATATGTTTCCGTGGTGATCGAGGGCCAATCCAAATAGACATCCCACCTAACCCATGGGATGGTCAGATCTCGTAGGGCCACTCCCATGGTTTCATAAATGAGTGAAAAACTTATTTAAGTGAATGCAGGAAAGAGGGAAGACAGACAGATTTTGCTGATTTGAATGATCCACTGCTGGGCGTCCAAAATACATTCATTCTGATCAATCTGATCTACCTTTTTCTCAGTGATTGCAAAAATTTACTTATATATTTTCTGAGATGAAACCAGGAATCCTTGGTAACTGAACTATCAATTTCGGTCATTGCGGTAACGTATATATATAAAAAGAAAGAGGGTTGCAATTAATATTTTAACACAGATATATGCATAATAGCTGTAGTTTAAAGTATAGTGGAAAAACTTAAAGGGAGCAGTTTCATATTGTAGTTTATATTCAGTCTGTATATTGTTAAATACATATCCTTGATGCTTAATTGTTTTATCTATACAACTATAGAGTGATAACTCAGAATTGGGTTTTTACATAAATAATATATACAATTTCTGATGTTTTAATAGAAGTATAGATTGTCCTATTGTTTGAATTAACACTGTTAGAATTGTGTTGCTGGGGTATTGAGCTGTTAAAGATTTTGGAACCTCATTATATTAACAGGGTAAAATTAAACTATAAGTCATATTGCTTAATGTTTGTAGCTGCTATTTTAGGTCGCATTGTAATATTTTAAATGCAGTCTGAATGAAAGGTTGGTTTTAAAGTAAATTTGCATGAGCTTTGCATAGCATATTTTAAATAGTTTTTGTTTTAACGCATATAATATTGACTCATATTCTAATTATTACAAATATTTATGTATCAACATGTTCATAATAATAAAGAATTCAGATATTTATATTAATTTTGTTGTCTTAGTAGAAGTATATTGATTGTGGGTTCAGTCTAAAGAAAGATTGTTAAATATATTCCCTGCCATATACTCACACATTGTTTAGAGAATACTGCTAAGATTTTTATAAATATACTGACAATAATGACACATTTGCCTCCATTTTTAGCCCATTTGGACTTCATTCCTGGGTGTGCTTAAACAAGATGCCTGGTGTTTGAATTTTGGCTTTTCTCTGACTATTCTCTTGGATTATCCTATCATATCTTATTTTGCCTGCTGATACTTGACCTCTGCTTGGACATTACTTCTGCTTTTGAATATCGATTTGGTTCTTCTTTTGCATGCCCATTTTTGGTTCACAACCTGGTTTGTGCTTGCTGATTGGTGGCTAAATACACCCACCAATAAACAAGTGATGTCCAGAGTCTGAACCAAAAATTGAC
Organism: Bombina bombina; assembly: GCF_027579735.1. Taxonomy (NCBI): domain Eukaryota; kingdom Metazoa; phylum Chordata; class Amphibia; order Anura; family Bombinatoridae; genus Bombina; species Bombina bombina. The sequence continues at coordinate 71,065,257 of NC_069505.1, forward strand.
TGGCTCCTTAGCTTAGATGCCTGCTTTTTCAAATAAAGATAGCAAGGGAATGAAGAAAAATTGATAATAGGAGTAAATTAGAAAGTTGCTTAAAATTGAATGTTCTATCTGAATCACGAAAGAACAATGTGGGGTTTACTGTCCCTTTAAGCCTCTTAAAGTCTTTAACAACAGGGTATCTAACAGTATTCTTATTCCCATCCTCTAGTCATAAAATGTCATGAGATCACAGCAAGAGCAAAGCATTACCTCAGCACTGTTGATGCTGATTGGCTATTGTTTTTTTTCCAACTTGCAGCTGGACAGCTGCTGAGGTACAACTGTTTACACAGCACTTACTCTGGTGAGCTGAATAAATTGTGAGGTAAAATATCTTTCTTTTTTACATAGAGATGCTCAGGTGATATTTTCCTGTCAGCTGTTTACAGTTATACTGCATCACTTTTAAGTGATTTAGCATATGAGTATTATGTTCCTTTAAAAAGGTTCTGGGGAGACCACAGAATATTGCACCCCTTTATATGTATTTGGAGTTAGACAACTGAGAGCAGTGGTGAGGGAACAACGTCAGATGGCTGTTTTGTCTCACCCAACTCTTCTACTTAGTGACACTACCATATTTAATTCATTTTTTTTTCTTGACCAATGTTACTGCAGCTGGTGTCAGCTGTTCCTTTACACTGGACATAGTGTACAGTCACTAAATAATAATGATCACAGAATAAAACATAATGTAGCTAAACACTGCACTTGCGCAGAGAGCCTATTGTTCTTGCACCATCTGGTAATGACTCCATTTGTTAAAGGACCACTCAATGCAGTAAAACTACATTATTAATTAACACGTGCATAATAAAAAGACAATTATTTAACACCTACTCTGAATATCAAATAGGCAGTAGACAAATTTATTTTTTTCTCCCATTTCCAGCCCCCTGTACCATGTGACAGATATCAGCCAATCACAGACTAGTATACATATACCCTGTGAGCTTCTGCACATGCTCACTAGGATCTTGTTCCACAGAAAGTGGGAATATAAAAAAACTGTGAAAAAATTTGATAATGGAAGTAAATTGGAAAGTGTCTTAAAACTGCATGCTCTTTCTAAATCATAAAAGTTTATTTTGACAAGATACAAGCCCCACTGGTGTTCTGAGCAGCTGCAGTATTTCAAATGCTGGTGCACTGAGAATATCTAGCTATGTTTCACATGCACGTGCAGAGAAAAATGCTAACACTGAAACAGTGATAACTTTTACTAGAAGCACTTTTGCTAATACATGTATATTGTAAATGTGTTTCTATTCAAAGATGTAATTCATCTATGTGCATTTAATTTTGACTCAAATACGCCTAGGATTTTATTAGCAACATTTCATGAGTTGCAGAGTAGTCCAGTGATATGCACTTTAAATGACTCTTGAGTATGTTTACCTGCTTTATTGTGCTGTGAATAATCAGAGGGCCGATGCAGATGAGCTTTTACACTTTATGTAACTAACCAAAAGTCTAGTTAAAGAATGTAGTAGGGTCAGGCAAAATCTATTAAAGGGACACTGAAACCAATTTTTTTCTTTTGTGATTCAGATAGAGCATGCAATTTTAAGCAAATGTCTAATAAACTCCTATTATCAAATTTTCTTCATTCTCATGAACAGCAAGAATGTAAGTTCAGATGCCGGCCCATTTTTGGTGAACAACCTGGGTTGTTCTTGCTGATTGGTGGATAAATTCACCCACCAATGAACAAGTGCTGTCCAGTGGACTGAACCAAAAACGGTCTCGTTCCTTAGCTTAGATGCCTTCTTTTTCAAATAAAGTTAGCAAGAGAACGAAGAAAAATTGATAATAGGAGTAAATTAGAAAGTTGCTTAAAATTGCATGCTCTATCTGAATCACGAAAGAAAAAAAAAATGTGGGTTCAGTGTCCCTTTAAGTATGCAGTTCAGTCTCTCTTAAGGAGTAGAATAATTAGAACGTCTAGCGGTAAATTGCAGAAAAGACTTTCAAAATAAACTATTAATGCACATTGCATAGTAATTTACTACATCATAAAATATTTAAAGGGACAGTAAATGTTTTGTAATTTGTTCTGCAGTCTTTCAATAGATTAACATATCAGCAGAGTCGGAACTATATTAGAATATATTAAAACTGTTTTTGCTACATTTGGTTTTCAATGGTAAAACTGCAGCCACCTTTTTCCTTCTTTGTGCGAGCCAATCAGGACCGGTGTTTTGAAATGACCTGCCACTGTCATTGTGCTCACCATCTCTCCATAGTTAAGCACGATACCAACTTGCAAATGATGTATAGATATGTGGCAAGGTTAGTTAGGCCTGTAAAGACTGCCACACAGGCCCAAACTGTGCATAGGGTATAAATGGCATTTACACGATGGGCCATGACCAGTTGTGGGCCAGTGATGTAAGCCACACCCACTTACCATCATCTATAAGTGTGCACAATGTAGGGACTTCCTGTCTTGCCTACCACTACTTGCTGTATATGTGAGTCAGGTCAGGGATGGTCCCACCTCCTGTTCTGTTTCTGTGAGCCAGTTCAGGGCCAGGATCTGCTTCCCCAGCATTAAATTAAATGTTCCTCCTCCCAATGTCTGACTCTGTAGGATGAGAAATTGTTCCCCGCAAAGCTTCTTCCTCTGATAAATTTTCATTCAGTGCAAGATTGAAATAGCACCGCTCTTGGGGTCTGCATGTTTCTTTTCTGCCTGTTGTCGGCCATCTAGTATATACTTGCAGACTACCCCCTTTATGCTGTGACCTTGTGTCTGTACACTGTAATCTTGGGCTTACCTGTATCCTGTCCCTTGGGCAGGATTTTAGCTACAGGGGTTTCATGGGTCTCAATTGAGTCCACACATTAAGGGACCCTGCCTGGCTCCTCAGTCAGTAGTGACATTCTACAAGAGAGCCCATTGATGCATGGGGGACGATTTATTATATGGCAGGTGGCTATGATTCGCTGTAGCAAATCATGTCTGCCCGACATCACTAAATGCCGACAGCATACGCTGTCGGCATTTATCATTGCACAAGCATTTCTGGTGAAATGCTTGCGCAATGCCACCCCCCACACATTCAGGGCCAATTGGCCACTAACAGGGAGTGTCAATCATCCCGATCATATCAGATCGAGACGATTGCAGTCCGCCACCTCAGAGGTGGTGTATGAGTTAAGGAGCAGCGGTCTTACGACCACTGCTTCTTAACTCCTGATTCTGGCGAGCCAGAAGGAGCAGCATACCCTGCTTAATAAATTGGCCCCATGGGCTCCACCTACATTATGCTTGCCACTCTAAGGGAGAAGAATAACAGTCACAGAGAAGCAGTTCCTCTTGATGATGCCTGATGATGTCTATGGGTGCATGTTCTTGTGTAATTGTGAATGTCTGTGGTGCATTTATTCATACATGTGGATGTCTGTGTGTTTTTTACGGCAGTTTACATGTGATAAGTTCTTAGGAGCCTTTTGTTTTTAGTGACTGTACCTACACAGGCTGATGAGCAACAAGCAGTTATTCTTTATTTAACCCTTTCCTGATGGAACTGATCGGAACAAAGTTAAAATTTAATTCACGAGATTGTTCATGTGATCGCGTAATTTCAATGATGGGATCAGGTAAGGGGGGAGTGCCTATGACGCTAGGCACGCCCTCCAGCCCATGATCTCATTTAGCAAGTGGCTATGGCTTCAGGACAGCCAAACGGCTAGGACATTCCATGCCGTCCTAACGGCTCTAAAGCCCAACTCAGTTAGGACAACATGGAACGTCCTAACGGCATCAAGGGGTTAAATGTCAACTTTAATAGTTTCTGTTTTTTATTACATTTTCCTTTTCTACTATTTGGGCAATTTACAAAATGCAGTGACAGAAGGGTGTACAAATTTTAAACGTTTTTGTAAATTAAGCTAGTACATTATACTTGTCGATTTTGATTTATGGTTTAATAACAAAGGGGTTAGGGCAAGGGGTTGGCTGTTCTGCCTTAAAATGACCTAGTCGCAGTGCAGCTCTGCTGCCATGTTCATTTTCAGTTTCAGGACTGGAAAATCCACAATTTTCAGTCTCAGTTACAGGAAAAGGGGGCAAAATACTGTTTAGTGTACTGTATCTTTAACTTTGCTTTAATTTCCACTTTTAACATTTAAGACAATGCACATTCTGTGCCATGAGAAGTATAAATTGTTCAGACATTACATTTGTATATGTAACTGTATGTAGAATGAAAAATTAATTAAACAGTTTATATAATAAAAAAATATATTTATGTCTTAAGATATTTGGAATTATCTGCAAATATTTATTTTTCTTCAACACTGCGACTTCATTCAATAGGGGCCAAAGGTTCATTTCTCACTATGCCCTTATTGAAACAGAAAATAGTGTTTTACATTTCTTTAATTATAGTTTTATTGCCCTCCCATAAAAACACATATTTAGCAATGATTACCACCAATTGAGTGACACAATGAACTTATGATAAAAGGGACAGTTTATTAGCAGTGGAATTATACGTGTGATGCTGTTTCCTTCAAATTTGTAGTTATGTTAATTTCATCGTTCTAAATGAATTTTTTATGCTAAAAGTAGATACTTCAAGACCCATTAAAACAGCAGGTCTTCTGCCTTTAAACATGTCTGATTTCCTGGGACACTCATAAAGCACAAGAATCTTTATGAACAACACAAGGTTTCGAGCTAACTAGAAGAAACATTTTGATTTTGTTTTATAATATACTGTACTTTACACCAGTTACACCATTTTTGGATTCTGGCCTGCAAAATTCAGTAACTTTTGTTCCCTAACTGTTAAAGGGATAGAAATTTCAAAATTGAAGTGTGAATGGGTACATTTCAATTTTAAATAGAAGAATTTTTGCAATATACTGTCACGCCGCTTGCCGCACACCGCATCGTTCTTGCTGCTGCCAGAGACGCTCTGGCCATTCCGAGGAAATCAGCGGTTCCTTTGAGCATGCAACGATGACGTCATCGTCGCACGTCTCCTCCTTTCTGATGCCGGATCTGGAGCTGTGGCGCGAATCCTGCACCTATGTAAGTCTCTCTTTTTCTAACTACCTCTGCCCAAGTATAGGTGTTACTAAGTCTGCTTCTGGGTGTTATTGTTACTGTATGCTGGATTGATATACTGTTGCTGAACTCTGCTTGCCTGACCACTCTGCCTGCTTAAACCCTAAACTGCTGGATTGATATACCGTTGCGGAACCCTGCTTGTCTGACCATTCTATTGGTTTACCCCTGAACTGTTATACTATTGAATTTCCCTTTATTGCTGATTTCTGCCTGTTCCTGGTCCTTCTATTGGTTTACCCCTGAACTGCTATACTGCTGGATTTACTTGTTATTGCCGCTAAGGACTGCCCAGCCTACTGTGAGTACTGCTTATCTCATTTTACAAACTTTCTCTGCTCTGGGATATTTCCTATCACTCCTCTTGATGCCGGGATAAGAAGACTACTGGCCAAGTTTGGTCTGATAGAGAAATATCACACGAGCATTACATTATACTTCCAATAGCAAAAGAGCTTTTTCAGTGGGATACACACATATGGTGTGAGGGCCCGTGCATCAGTATTGATGATCAGAGAGCTGGTGAGTATTGTGTCTATGAAGACTTGATTTGTGTGGAGGTCTTGGCCCCTTGTTTTCCATCTTAAATGGGGTGGAGTGATTGGCTGGGACAAAAGGAAGGGAATGACATTCACGCGCTATACTGCACTTACTAGATAAAAAACAATAGGATCACATAAAAAAAGTCCTTTGTGTACAAGTCTGTGCCTGTTGTTGTTTCCGGTGATTTCAATGCATGGCGCTTCAATCTCTTAGGGGGTCAATTTACCAAGTGCCAGGCGGACATGATTCGCTGTAGGGAATAATGTCTGCCCGACATCGCTAAATGCTAGCTAAATCCTTGTGCAATGCCGCCCCCTGCTCACCGGCGGCCAATCCAATGCTAGCAGTGTCAATCATCCCCATTGGATCGGATGTGGGGATGTGAAGAGAGTATCGCCTATTGATTTTATGGTTTCCCTCGTGGGAAATCTTTTAATGGGTTCTCTGTTATCGGTCGAAGGGATTCATCTCCTACCTCCCTTTTCAGATAGACGATATACTCTTGTATATACCATTACCTCTGCTGATAGTTTTCAGTACTGGTTTGGCTATCTGGGCCTCCATTACATATAGAGCGTCACCCGCAAAAGCCGGCAATGCCAGATTTTGCGCGTTTTTGGTATCCTATATACACGGCCGCATATAAATGCGGCACGTATATTTCACCCGTCGCTCGCAATTTTTACTCCCATAAGCTAACATGGGATACCGTAAATCGGTATCCAATATCCAGTGCAAGGCCTTACGTGGCGAAAATGGAGAAATCTTACTCCATTTTCACCTCGCCATAAAAGGCAGCCATAGCAAACCTTGCGCTGAGTATGGGAGTACCGTAACTCCCTAAAATGCCTACAAAAAAAAACTAACACCCAACGCATGCGCAATGTCTATCTACCTGACAACCGCAATCCCCCACCACAATTACTTTAACTAGGTAGCTATTAAATAGTTATTAACTATTTAATAGCTATTGTACCTAGTTAAAATAAATACAAAGTTCCCTGTAAAATATAAATAAATCCTAAAATAGCTACAATGTAACTATTAGTTATATTGTAGCTATCTTAGGGTTTATTTTATAGGTAAGTATTTAGTTTTAAATAGGAATACTTTAGTTAATAATAGTAATATTATTTAGATTTATTTAAATAATAATTAAGTTAGGGGGGTGTTAAGGTTAGACTTAGGTTTAGGGGTTAATAACTTTATTATAGTGGCGGCGACGTTTGCGGTGGCAGATTAGGGGTTAATAGATTTAATAGGCTATGTGGGCTATGGCGGTTTAGGGGTTAATAATTTAGTAATTACTTGCGGTGTGGGCTATGGCAGTTTAGGGGTTAATAATTAGGCTTATTGCATTGTGGGCGGTTGTCGGTCTAGGGGTTAATACATTTA